>NW_025932041.1:287866-289190 GCF_000764305.2 Hyalella azteca | reverse complement strand
GGTTCTTACATGCACCTGCAGGTTCTTACATGCACCTGCAGGTTCTTACATGCACCTGCAGGTTCTTACATGCACCTGCAGGTTCTTACATGCACCTGCAGGTCTGTCTCTTATACACATCTAGATGTGTATAAGAGACCTGTGTCCAATGATTGGCCGCCATCTGAGTGGGTGGTCCATCATCATCGGCCGCCATTTTGTTTCATTTACGGCGGCCATCAGTCACATCACACATTACCATTATCATTGTAGTCTACATATTAGGATATAATATAATTACAATGTATTCTATTTATAATTTTAATGTAGTCTATATATCAGAATATCCCCAGAGATACAGGAATATTGGCCCTGTCTCTTATACACATCTAGATGTGTATAAGAGACAGGTCTATCTTTGTTCATCCTGTCTTTGCTCGGCCTGTCTTTGTTCATCCTGTCTTTGCTCGGCCTGTCATTGCTAGGCCTGTCTTTGCTCGGCCTGTCTTTGCTTGGCCTGTCTTTGCTCATTCTTTCTTTACTCGGCCTGTCTTTGCTCGGCCTGTCTTTGCTTGGCCTGTCTTTGTTCATCCTGTCTTTGCTCGGCCTGTCATTGCTCGGCCTGTCTTTGCTCGGCCTGTCTTTGTTCATCCTGTCTTTGCTCGGCCTGTCTTTGCTCGGCCTGTCTTTGTTCATCCTGTCTTTGCTCGGCCTGTCATTGCTCGGCCTGTCTTTGCTCGGTCTATCTTTGTTCATCCTGTCTTTGCTCTTTGCTCGGCCTGTCTTTGTTCATCCTGTCTTTGCTCGGCCTGCCATTGCTAGGCCTGTCTTTGTTCGGCCTGTCTTTGCTCGGCCTGTCTTTGCTCCCCTTATCTTTATTTAGCTTGCGCTGTGCCGCTTTAATCATTTCGTCGCTCCTCCGGCAGCCGCCGAAGCCAGAGTACAGAGCTCCTGCTTGATTACTTGCACGGGGGGAAATGGAGGCAGTGCCGTGCCGCTGAGGGGAAAGTGGAGTCAGACTCTGGTGGCTTGCACAGGGGGTAATGGAGGCAGACTCTGGTGGCTTGCACAGGGGGTAATGGAGGCAGTGCCTTGCTGCCGGTGGGAAGTGGAGGCAGAATCTGGTGGCTTACACAGGGGGAAATGGAGGCAGACTCTGGTGGCTTACACAGGGGGAAGTGGAGGTAGACTCTGGTGGCTTACACAGGGGGAAGTGGAGGCAGACTCTGGTGGCTTACACAGGGGGAAATGGAGGCAAACTCTGGTGGCTTACACAGGGGGAAGTGGAGTCAGACTCCGCGGGCTTACACAGGGGGAAATGGAGTCAGACTCCGCGGGCTTACAC
>NW_025932041.1:281915-287420 GCF_000764305.2 Hyalella azteca | reverse complement strand
GGGGAGGGAGAAGTTGTGGAGGGGGGGGAGAGTGTGGGGGCGGTGGAGTGGAGGAAGGTCAGGTCTGGAAGAGTGTAAGAAGTGAGGAGTTCATCGGAGTGTACAGAGTGTAAGGGAGTGTTAGAAGTTTGAGGGAGTGTGAGGGTGGTGGGAGGAATTGTGTGAGGGATTGTAAGGAATATGAGAGATTGCGGGATGGGAAAAAATTGTGAGGGATTGTAGAAATTCCGAGGGAGTGTAACGGAGTTTGATTGAGAAATTTCTGTTTAATTTCTGATTTTCACAACTAAAACACTGAGTAGCTAAAGAAAATTAAGAAAAAATAGAAAACGTTCCTCAGCGAAAAGGATTTGGTGAAGACAGAACAAAAGAATGAAGCCGAGCAGACGACCTGACGGAGGGAAAGAGGGGACGTAACAGAGGGGAGGCTTGAGGGCTTCAGCCCGAGGGTGGGACACCTGCACGAAGAGGGCGACCCTCGATCACCTGTACGTTGTTCTCAAGTTTTTTTTTATAATAAAGTATTTCGTGAACTAATTTTTAAAAATCGGTCACTCATCGAGAGTATATTTATTTTTCGAATCATTTGATTTTCACGCGTATCTTTAGCCCATTCATGAATTTGGTAAAATGTCAAAATAAGAAATGGTTGAATTGAAACCAGTGCAACAAGTTTCAGCTGACATGCAAGATGAAGCGAGTGTACCAAGTAATAATCTTAACTACTTGCGAAAAAATCCTTTTACAAATTTCAGTTTGTGGAAGTTTAACTATAATAAATCAAAATTTAAAGATAATTATGTCTACATTAAATCGTATTAAATTTTATCAAATATACATGTGTCATAAACAAATTAATGTTAATAAATAATCAAATTTATTATATGATTATAAATTATCCCGAAAAGGAATAAATTTCCAGATGGTATGATTTCACATTCCCCCTCGCGTGTATCATGACACTGCAGCTTACCGGGCCAGTCAATGAGCAGGAATATTGGCTGCCGTGGGCCAGTCAATGAGCAGGAATATTGGCTGCCGTGGGCCTGTCTCTTATACACATCTAGATGTGTATAAGAGACAGATGTTATGTTATGTTATTTTGTGTTATGTTATGTTATGTTACGTTACGTTACGTTATGTTATGTTATGTTATTTTATGTTATGTTACGTTATGTTATGTTATGTAACAATTTCTTCTGATCAATTTATATGAATTTCTGACATTCATAGAGCGATCATAATATATTCAATTCCCTTATTTAAGTTATGTTCGCTCGCTTAATTTACACTTCTTTCTTTTTATTAACTAATTAAACTCATTTATTATTTTATTTCTTAACCTTCAGACTCAAATTTATACGGAGATAATTCCCTACCCTCATCCCTGCACCCCTCATCCACTCCCCTACCCTTAACCCTCATCCCTGCACCCCTCATCCCTCATAATCCCTATGAACTCGAGACGAGGCATCGCGATATCCTGGCCAATATCCGCGTGTGTGGTGTTATTACTGCGCGATATCCTCATTAACTTATTACTGCGCGATATCCTCATTAACTTATTACTGCGCGATATCCTCATTAACTTATTACTGCACGATATCTTCATTAACTTATTACTGCACGATATCCTCATTAACTTATTACTGCGCGATATCCTCATTAACCTGTCTCTTATACACATCTAGATGTGTATAAGAGACAGACTTATTACTGCGCGATATCCTCATTAACTTATTACTGCACGATATCCTCCGTAACTTATTACTGCGCGATATCCTCATTAACTTATTACTGCACGATATCCTCCTTAACTTATTACTGCACGATATCCTCCTTAACTTATTACTGCGCGATGTCCTCCTTAACTTATTACTGCGCGATGTCCTCATTAACTTATTACCTGTCTCTTATACACATCTAGATGTGTATAAGAGACAGGCGATATCCTCATTAACTTATTACTGCGCGATATCCTCATTAACTTATTACTGCACGATATACTCATTAACTTATTACTGCGCGATATCCTCCTTAACTTATTACTGCACGATATCCTCCGTAACTTATTACTGCACGATATCCTCATTAACTCTGTCTCTTATACACATCTAGATGTGTATAAGAGACAGACTTATTACTGCGCGATATCCTCATTAACTTATTACTGCACGATATCCTCATTAACTTATTACTGCGCGATATCCTCATTAACTTATTATTGCGCGATATCCTCATTAACTTATTAAATAATCTACATCAGAACAGAGAAGTAGTAGTTAAAATGACACTAATTTTCTGAAAGTTTGAGTTGAACAATGTAAATTGACAGAAGTTGAAGCAAGTTGACTTATTGCCTAAGTTATTAATTCGATAATAAAACCTATAATTTTTATTCATAAGTGTTAGGTTAAGCACGTAACAATAACACCTAATTATGTACACACGTAATGTTTATTTTTATTTTAATGAACAATTATTAATTCCTTCACTTCAATTAGTCGGTCTTGTAAATTAATGGGACCTGCCATTATTACAGTTAATGGAACTTCATATCAATGATAATAAATAGTCTGAAAACGCGGTTAATAGTCTAATGGCAGCATGGCTTAATGCTGTCGCCATGGCTTAATGCCATTGGCTTTATATGTCCTACATGGCTTAATATCGCACACCAATATAATGGCAACGCTGGTTAATGGTCGTACGGCTTAATGGCAACGCTGGTTAATGGTCGCATGGCTTAATGGCAACGCTGGTTAATGGTCGTATGGCTTAATGGCAACGCTGGTTAATGGTCATATGACTTAATGGCAGCGCTGGTTAATGGTCGTATGGCTTAATGGCAACGCTGGTTAATGGTCGTATGGCTTAGTGGCAACGCTGGTTAATGGTCGCATGGCTTAATGGCAACACTGGTTAATGGACGCATGGCTTAATGGCAACACTGGTTAATGGACGCATGGCTTAATGGCAACGCTGGTTAATGGTCGCATGGCTTAATGGCAACGCGGGTTAATGGTCGCATGGCTTAATGGCAACGCTGGTTAATGGTTGCATGGCTTAATGGCAACGCGGTTAATGGTTGCATGGCTTAATGGCAACGCGGTTAATGGTTGCATGGCTTAATGGCAACGCGATTAATGGTCGCATGGCTTAATGGCAACGCTGGTTAATGGTTGCAGGGCTTAATGGCAACGCTGGTTAATGGTCGTATGGCCTAATGGCAACGCTGGTTAATGGTTGCAGGGCTTAATGGCAACGCGTTTAATGGCAGCATGAAGGAAATATTATGCAATATTAATTATGAATTTCTAGAAGGCAAATGATATATTACAACGTGCATTGCAGTACAACTTTGCTAACTTATAGACACGTGGAGGAGAATATCTGGTGGAGTTGGTGGAGATGGGGGAGTATGAACGGATCATCTACTGATCATCTACTGATCATCTACTGATCATCTACTGATCATCTACTGATCATTTACTGATCATCTACTGATCATCTACTGATCATCTACTGATGGGATCATCTACTGATGGGATCATCCACTGATGGGATCATCTACTGATCATCTACTGATCATCTACTGATCATCTACTGATGGGATCATCTACTGATCGTCTACTGTTCATCTACTGATGGGATCATCTACTGATCATCTACTGTATCAGTATTGAACAATCAAGACATTTTATCTTCATTATCAACTTGTATCACTGGTCCATGACGATCACTCCTCTCGTAATGACTCCTATAAGGGTGAGGGGGGAATAGAGGGATGAGGGGAGGGATGAGGGGAGGGAGGAGTAGAGGGAGTGAAGGATGAAAGTATATGAGGGATGAGGGGTGTAGAGGATAAGAGGGGTGAGGGTAGTAGAGATGTGAGAGTTGAAGGATGATGGTAGAGGGGTGATGGTAGAGGGGTGAGGGTAGAGGGGTGATGGTAGAGGGGTGATGGTAGAGGGGTGATGGTAGAGGGGTGATGGTAGAGGGGTGATGGTAGAGGGGTGATGGTAGAGGGGTGATGGTAGAGGGGTGATGGTAGAGGGGTGATGGTAGAGGGGTGATGGTAGAGGGGTGATGGTAGAGGGGTGATGGTAGAGGGGTGATGGTAGAGGGGTGATGGTAGAGGGGTGATGGTAGAGGGGTGATGGTAGAGGGGTGATGGTAGAGGGGTGATGGTAGAGGGGTGATGGTAGAGGGGTGATGGTAGAGGGGTGATGGTAGAGGGGTGATGGTAGAGGGGTGATGGTAGAGGGGTGATGGTAGAGGGGTGATGGTAGAGGGGTGATGGTAGAGGGGTGATGGTAGAGGGGTGATGGTAGAGGGGTGATGGTAGAGGGGTGATGGTAGAGGGGTGATGGTAGAGGGGTGATGGTAGAGGGGTGATGGTAGAGGGGTGATGGTAGAGGGGTGATGGTAGAGGGGTGATGGTAGAGGGGTGATGGTAGAGGGGTGATGGTAGAGGGGTGATGGTAGAGGGGTGATGGTAGAGGGGTGATGGTAGAGGGGTGATGGTAGAGGGGTGATGGTAGAGGGGTGATGGTAGAGGGGTGATGGTAGAGGGGTGATGGTAGAGGGGTGATGGTAGAGGGGTGAGGGTAGAGGGGTAGGGTCCCCTATTTAACCTAATTACCGCCACCCTAACTCAATGGCGCTCTGGGGTAACTGCAAAATAACTGACATGTAATGGAATTATGTTCAGTGTCAGCCGGGGCCTGTGTGGCGGCGTGATAACCATCTACTCGTCTACTGCTCATCTACTGCTCATCTACTGCTCATCTACTGCTCATCTACTGCTCATCTACTGCTCGTCTACTGCTCATCTACTGCTCGTCTACTGCTCATCTACTGCTCGTCTACTGCTCATCTACTGCTCGCCTATAGTTCATCTACTGATCACACACTGATCTACTAATCGTCTACCGTTCACCTATTTTATATACATTATTTAACGATAGCTCATCTACTTTCATGCCTTGGAATAATTTACATCCAATTGCCTAATTCTGACCTATACCTTCATCTCCCAGCTCTGATCTACCAGCTCTGATCTACCAGCTCTGATCTCCCAGTTCTGATCTACCAGCTCTGATCTACCAGCTCTGATCTACCAGCTCTGATCTACCAGCTCTGATCTACCAGCTCTGATCTCCCAGTTCTGATCTACCAGCTCTGATCTACCAGCTCTGATCTACCAGCTCTGATCTACCAGCTCTGATCTACCAGCTTTCCCTCATCAGACGCCTACCCTTCACATCCTAATCACCCTAACCCATCTACTATCATTATCTTCATCACTATCTACCCTACAGACACCCGCCACACCCTCATCACTACTACCCACCTACTGGTTACACCATCATCACTATCATCACTATCATTACTATTATCACTATCATCACTATCATCACTATCATCACTATCATCACTATCATCACTATCATCACTATCATCACTATCATCACTATCATCACTATCATCACTATCATCACT
>NW_025932041.1:166601-281461 GCF_000764305.2 Hyalella azteca | reverse complement strand
CCAAGTCCACCAGGCAGTCTGTCCGCCCTACCAAGTCCACCAGGCAGTCTGTCCGCCCTACCAAGTCCACCAGGCAGCCTGTCCGCCCTCCCAAGTCCACCAGGCAGTCTGTCCGCCCTACCAAGTCCACCAGGCAGTCTGTCCGCCCTACCAAGTCCACCAGGCAGCCTGTCCGCCCTCCCGTCACAAAAAGACGGACGTACAAAGGACGGACCGCCGTCCCCTTCCTCGGCCATCTGCGATCCTGCCACACCCAACCTGCCCTGCCACGCCATTCCCGCCCTTAGTGCTCGGGGTACACAAATACATTGAAAAGTTTCATGAACCGACAAATATCAGTTATTAAAATTGGAATAATAGGCAAAATATTTAAATTCTATTAAGAAAAATTAATTATTTATCATTATATGTTCAGTATGTCGAGAACGTGGCGGGTGTGTTGGTGAAATGTTATATTGAAATGTTGTTGATAATGCGTGTCGTAAGGGCGAGAGTCGCGTGCGTGGGTAGCACGTGGCTGGTCGTTAGCCTTCAAGGCTATTTATCGCTAATTTATGGTTCATTGAATTACCCCCGTGACCATTACACACTCAACAAAGAAGTCAACGACTACACCGACGAGACAATGCCTTCTCAATACTCCCTGTCGCCACATGTGGCGCCACACACATAACTCTGCACCTCATACGTCATGTGGCGCTGTCGCCACACACATGACTGTCGCCACATGCCGATAAGCGCAAGTATCGCACCGATAAGCGCAAGTAACGCACCGATAAGCGCAAGTATAGCACCGATAAGCGCAAGTATCGCACCGATAAGCGCAAGTATCGCACCGATAAGCGCATATATCGCACCGATAAGCGCAAGTATCGCACCGATAAGCGCAAATATCGCACCGATAAGCGCAAATATCGCACCGATAAGCGCATATATCGCACCGATAAGCGCAAGTATCGCACCGATAAGCGCAAATATCGCACCGATAAGCGCAATATCACTATCATCACTATCATCACTATCATCACTATCATCACTATCATCACTATCATCACCATCATCACTATCATCCGAGCTATGCATGCATTTATCATCCAACTTTTCGCCACAAATTTGTCATTGAAAATAGTTTTATAACATTTTTTTTATAACAGAAATTATTGGTATGATTTTATAATGGAAATTATCAGAACAGATGCTATAAGATATTATAAGATATCATAAATGCTAATTTTTCAAATGAGAGATTATTATTACGATTATTATTATAATAACGATTATTAATAATAATGGAGTGAACCTAAGACAAATTTGCTATCAAAATCACACGAGATTTTTTGAATAAATTTATGGAATAGATTTTTTTTGTGACCGAGTATCACCGAAAGAAGTTTTGTGAAGAAATGTATACAATATTTCGTATGGTTTAATTTTCCAGATGAATTTTTTTAATTACTGAAGAGAATTCGCGCGCCACGCTTAACTGCACTCCTGGGACACAGCACTTAGCGCCTGGTGGTGGTGGTGGTGGTGGTGGTGGTGCAAGTAACACACCGAGTAACGCAAGTAACACACCGAGTAACGCAAGTAACACACCGCGTAACGCAAGTAACACACCGAGTAACGCAAGTAACACCGAGCAGGAGACTCAGCGGCAGCGGAGCGTGAAATTACAGATCGCGAGCCGCCGCAACCAGCGATGCGGAAACTCACCCAAGCTGCAAAATACGCGATACGTTAATAACTGGGCAGTAACATCCATTAATACTTTAATACCTACAGTAATACTTAAAGTAATACCTAAAGTAATAGATAAAATAATACTGGAAGTAATATTAAATGTAATACCTAAAGTAATACCTGTAGTAATACCCAAAGTAATACATAAAGTAACACCTGAAGTAATACCCAAAAGTAATGTCAAGTAATCCATGTAATCCATATGTGGAAGCAATACTGTTAATGAAGCAATAAAGCTAATAGAATACAGTGTACACCTCAGAAAAATATCCCTGACTTGTCAATTGTTTGTATCTCCGCTTCAAATTAATGTTATTTATATGTCTTCGTCACAATATAGTAAAATTTGCTTCTTTTTCGAGTAATTTTAGCTTTTGAAAATTGTTTGAATAAGCACCTCACATTGATTGATTTACTGAAAGTGCTTAAGGAACTATTTGTAAAAGGAAAATTTTTCGTTCATTCGAGGAAAAAAAGAAACTTTACCATGAAGAAATTTTAGATGAATAAAGTTATTCAGTCTCCTTGGTATTTTTCTCTTAAGGCAAGTATTATATTAATCTATCATTGATAAACATAGAAGTCCTTGTCCTATCCCTTATGATTTTTTCTTTTAATGGGACATGTAAAAGAAAAATTCTTAATAATAATAATTGTTATTCAAACGTTATTTGAGGAGATGATTTGGTCGTGGTTTTTTGGAACGAACAATTAAGAAAGAAAACATAACATTTCTTCTTAACAAATAGTTTTTTTAACTCTTTCATTAAATTGATCAGTGTTTAATGGTTATTTGACCAATTTTCAAAAATATAATTTATATATTCTAAAAGAAGATGAAATTTACTGCATTGAGATAAAAAAACAAGAAATCATATTAATATGAAGTAGATAAATAATCAATTTAAAGGTTAAGGACGAGTGAGTTCTGCTCTACATAACGCTGCAATACCCATAAACACTTCAAGTAACGCTACAATATCCAATAAATACGTCAAGTAACGCTGCAATATGCATAGATACTTCAAGTAACGCTGCATTACCAAATATTTTTTTCAACTAGCGCCCTGACAGAACAGAATTGAATTAGAGAATTGCGTCAACACAACGAAAGTGTGATGCAATGAAGCGTAAGATGATGTACATGCATCACAATAAGTTCTCCTGCATCACAATATGTGATGTAGTGTGGTAGTGTGATGCAATGAAGCGTAAGATGATGTAGATGCATCATAATAAGTGATGTAGTGTGATGCAATGAAGCGTAAGATGATGTACATGCATCATAATAAGTGATGTAGTGTGATGCAATGAAGCGTAAGATGATGTACATGCATCATAATAAGTGATGTAGTGTGGTGCAATGAAGCGTAAGATGATGTACATGCATCATTATAAGTGATGTAGTGTGGTGCAATAAAGCGTAAGATGATGTACATGCATCATAATAAGTGATGTAGTGTGGTGCAATGAAGCGTAAGATGATGTACATGCATCACAATAAGTGATGTAGTGTGGTGCAATGAAGCGTAAGATGATGTACATGCATCACATTAAGTTCTCCTGCATCACAATAAGTTCTCCTGCATCACAATAAGTGATGTTGGCTCCATAGCATCACAACGTAGCCGCTGCCCCGGCACAGATGGCTGCTCAGCGACAGCTGGCCTATATATCCTATAGAATATATCTGCCCTATTGCACCCCTTCTATGATAGCGACAATGAATTATATATCGAAAATTATATAGCGTGATGTGTATTCATGATGAATATGTCAACCGATCATGAATGTATCGTGGCTATACAGTCGTTATTTAGTGTAATTATATATTTATAAATATTTTTAATCATTATTTGGTGTAAATATATATATTATATATATATATATATATATATATATTAGTATATATATTTACGCATGCGGTACGGATCATGAATATAGCATGCAGTCAGCGTTTATTCATGATACCTACGAGCAGTTATATATGAATGATAATATGATTTTTTTTCAATATATGTGTGAATTAACAGGTTCCCACGGCATGGCCTTGGCTCGATAATTCTTGAAATTTTACAAATTATTTATTTGAATTTTCTAAAAGATAAAAATAAATTTTGCAGATAATTAATAATAATAACTGATGAAAAAGCTGCTTGAAGCCAAGTTTTGCATAGAAGATAAAAGTCCTAATGGACACGCGTTTCAAAATAGGGAAAATCCTGTGAAATGCATTTTATAAAGCTAGCTTATTTTCACCTCGTTAAATTCATTATGTATGCGCTTTCACATACACATACGCGCGATCGAATGTGTATGCGAGTTATTCATTGGTTTCGGGTTTGATGTATAGTTTATAAACGTACTCTATTCATGTTGAACTGTACCGCAAATAAGATCACGTAAGATGTTGATTACGTCCACTGTTCAATCTGCATATTCTACGGTGTAATCGAAAAATGATAGATTCCTTCATTTCAGACTCTCATTACTAAAATCTAAACTACTATATTATATAGTTGATGAATTATCTAGCGTCAAAAATACAAGGGTAAATTATAACATTATCATGGAATTATATTTTCCTTAGACTTGATAGGAACTGAAATGCATTTGAAATGGAGATTTAACGTTGAACAGAATAAATTATTTCCGTTACGAATCAAGATAACAACTGAGAGTGACGTCATACGCGAATGAATGACGTCATGGTTAAAATTGAATAAATTATTTTACAAATTTTTCATATAATTCAAAGTTGAAGTTCACATGTATTTAAACCTCGTTGAATGTTTTGGCAAGTTGTGCAACATCAGTTAACCTTATTCAAACGAACTTTAGTTACAAACATTAAAATAATGTAAGACGTACGCAGCATTTAGAGTAACGCACGACGTACGCAGCATTTAGAGCAACGTACGACGTACGCAGCATTTAGAGCAACGCACGACGTACGCAGCATTTAGAGCAACGCACGACGCTGTCTCTTATACACATCTAGATGTGTATAAGAGACAGATTTAGAGCAACGCACGACGTACGCAGCATTTAGAGCAACGCACGACGTACGCAGCATTTACGCAGCATTTAGAGTAACGCACGACGTACGCAGCATTTAGAGTAACGCACGACGTACGCAGCATTCAGCGACGCACGACGTACGCAGCATTGAGCAACGCACGACGTACGCAGCATTTAGAGCAACGCACGACGTACGCAGCATGTAGAGCCTGTCTCTTATACACATCTAGATGTGTATAAGAGACAGATTTAGAGCAACGTACGACGTACGCAGCATTCAGCAACGTACGACGTACGCAGCATTTAGAGCAACGTACGACGTACGCAGCATTTAGAGCAACGCACGACGTACGCAGCATTTAGAGTAACGCTCGACGTACGCAGCATTCAGCGACGCACGACGTACGCAGCATTCAGCAACGCACGACGTACGCAGCATTCAGCGGCGCACGACGTACGCAGCATTCAGCAACGCACGACGTACGCAGTATTCAGCGACGCATGCGTATAGGGTCAGCAAAGGTCTCCTTGCTGAATTATACAAACACACGAGCCGCTGTGTGTACACGCGCTATTTTTGTGTGCCGAGTGTGTGAATAATACAGACACGTTGCTGTGTGTTTTATTTCTTCAGTCGCTTGTTTTAGTGTACGACACTGATTACACTGAATGAATGAATTATGAAAGCTGAATACATGAATGATTGTTTTCCTGCACCAGTATGCTAGATGAGTATATATTTACTGGATACTCTTCATGAATAATGTACACTGCATAAATGCTATACACTGTATGAATGCTGTATACTCAGAGTCTCGAATGCAGAATAAATTGAAATGTTAGAGTCTCGAATGCAGAATAAATAAGAATGTCAGAGTCTCGAATGCAGAATAAATAAGAATGTCAGAGTCTCGAATGCAGAATAAATTGAAATGTTAGAGTCTCGAATGCAGAATAAACGCTAATCTCAATGTCTCCAATGAAAGATAAATGCAAATCTCAGCAACCACTGACAAATAATGTTATAAGGCTACAGCATTAATCATTGAGAAAACATAAGATAACTCCCTCTAGGAAATGTTTTATGAACTTGTCGCACATAATATGTGTATCACCATGTTATTGGATGATTTCGTTTTTTGAGAAGGGTAATGGAAACAGTATTTTTAGCATATTTTTTCATTAATGGGAAAAATGCACTATTGTGATCGCCATGTCCGTCTGTCTGTCCGTCCGTCCGTTTGTCCGTCCGTGACCTCAAGTTTTCGTCGACGAGAAAATGCGCTCTCTGTCACTCATGCGCTCTCTGTCTCTGTCACTCTTGATTATATAGTTTAATAGAATTGTTATTTGGGATTTTTCCGCTTTTAATTATTTGGTGTTCTGTTGTTTGGTTATTAATTGTAGTTCTAATGTGTGTTTTTCCTTTACAGTCAGGATTTTATTTAGCGCCTGTTCGCAAAATTGCTGCCCGGCTGCACGTTATCGCAAGCAATTTATTTCATTTAAATATATTACTATCTATCACACGGTATATTATATATTGTATTATTAACATATGATATTCAATTTATGTCTTTTATTACATTATTTTTTTAACATTATCACATTAATGCGTTACCATAATATAATATATTATATACACAGTATATTATATATTATAGTATTGACATATGACTCTTAATTTACGTGTTTCATTACATTAATTTATGTTTTTTATTACATTAATTTTATTTACATTATAACACTAATACGTTACAATAATATAATGTGTAATATACACAGTATATTATATATTATATTACTGATTTATGACTCTCAATTTACGTGTTTCATTACATCAATTTACGTGTTTCATTACATTAATTAATGTGTTTTATAACATTAATTTTGTTTACATTATCACATTAAGAAGCAAGAAGCGCACAGCAGCAGCGGCAGCGCACGTGCGTCTACCGGCGCCGGTGGTGGGCGCGTATGCATCTTTGACGCGCGCGATGCAACATGCATGAAGATGGTATTTACAGGGTCTAGCTGGTCTAGCTGGTCTAGCTGNAGCGTCACGCTACCCTCATAACCCTGCTTAGCGTCACGCTACCCTCATAACCCTGCTTAGCGTCACGCTACCCTCATAACCCTGCTACCCTCACACAGGTGTCCTCAAAATATTCTCACTTGGCAACCCCTCACAAAAGTGAGGGAAAAATACCGCCTTGTGTGATCAGTGGCGGTGTTTTACTTGTAGTTTGTGTGACGTCAAATAACGGAGTTAATATTGCACCTACGCTGACTTGCTTTTTGTGTTATTGTATGTGAAGACTGCGGTGACCTTTGTGTTGTTGTGCAGGTGTTATGTGTTGTGAGTTGTGTTATGTGTTGTGAGTTGTGTTATGTGTTGTGAGTTGTATTATGTGTTGTGAGTTGTCTTATGTGTTGTGAGTTGTGTTATGTGTTGTGAGTTGTGTTATGTGTTGTGAATTGTGTTATGTGTTGTGAGTTGTGTTATGTGTTGTGAGTTGTGTTATGTGTTGTGAGTTGTGTTATGCGTTGTTGTGTTATGTTATGCGTTGTGACATGACACACGAGTGTCATTATGAAAACCCTGCGTGTTGCCAGAAATCTTAGCTTTAATCACGAGTATATAGTTCGATGTATATAATTAAATGTACAGAAATTGTGCGGCATGAGATTTTGAAAGACATGCATCGTGAACAAGTTGAATGTGAATTGAAATGAATTTTATAATTCTACGACATGAATGACAGAGAGCGATCATCACTTATCTTATATCTAAATGCGGCTCACTGTAGAATTTGCTCGGCTAACAAGCGTTTAAGTTGAAGTTTTTGAACTTGTTTCTTCGTTAAATTATTATTCAACTGATACCAATGCTTAAAGATTTGACAGGCATAAAAGTTATGTTTTGCTGCCGTCATGAATGAACTTTGGAACCAAAAAGAAATATCCCATTTGGCACAGAAAAACCTGTGTAAATGCACTAGCTCTGGGTGCAATAAATCATTTACAATTGTATACATAATATATAAAAATTTTGTATTAAATTTTTTCTTGACTCATTGATGTCTTTTAAGGGCTAACCATTGGCCGGCTAAAATTCCTCCACAATTTTCTGTAAGGTTCCACCACCACGAGCAAAGAACGCCCAGCTATCAGCGTTCAGACCATTCATTTGTACGCATTTTAAACTTGGCGTTTTAATGTCTGCGTTTAAAACTTTGAGGAACGATGTGACTTCGTAAAACTTTTCTGTTAAGCATTTCAAAGCGTCAGCGTATGCGTATCTTCAGACTTTTCAATGCAATAGCTGCCTGGTTTGTCATTTAACTTTATGGTGCTATATATCACACTCACTGTACTATTGCTACCTGACCAGCAAGTTATTACGGAGTGAAAGACTTATAAAAAATAACTTTAACTCACCATTAGGCCACGAACTTAAGTTGTTCCAAGCATTGATTTCAGTAAAAAGTTTTGGAAGGAAAGATTTTGGTCACGCCATCCTTACACTCGTATATCCAGCATGAGTATGTGAGATTTTATATAAGTTATATGGATATTCAACAGGTCCATATATAGACGAGCAGGGCAGATGGCTGACTGTTTAATATGCACTGTATTTTCAGAATATATTAATATCAAAATGTTGAACAATAAACACCCTTATGCGCTGTTTAAAGTTCGGTAGGTCATATATAGCTTCAATTTCAACTCGTATTCTATGTTAAATCTACACACAAATTTCACAATAAATACAAAGATAAAGAATCCTTTGATATTCAACTGTCATTATATTCCAACGTAAGCACAATTTTTAACCTATATTCATTTCAAACAAATATATTTCACCTATATATAAATATATTTAACCTATATTCATTTTCTAAACTTTTTCAAAGAACATCAAGCTTTCAATATAGCATCAATTTTTTTCTGTCCAACACACTTTCAATGTCCGAAACATTTAACTTATTCGTTATTCAACAGTAATTAATTTTTTAACTTTGCTGTACCTGAAATTAAATGGTTGTGTCTCAAATTATCTCAGTCGAGTCAGACACTGTCGGAGAACGCACTAAAAATTTGAATCAGGGTCCATACTTTCAACACTCGCTAAGTGAACGTAAGTACTTACGCTCTATTTTCTTGTCTATGATTGGTGGATTTTGCTTGAAAGGCCGTCAATGATTGGCTGATGAACTTACGATCTCTTGACTTTTTTGAAAGTATAGGCCCTAATTTATATGAAAAACTTTTGTCCTTGTGCTTTTTTAACATTTGTCGATGTTCTATTTCATGTCTGACGTATGGCTTAACTTCATTTATATATGACATTTACTATAGATTGTTATCTGTGTTGATAATATAGACGATTTGCCACGTAATTAATACAACCGACCAACCAATGTCTATGTCTATATGTCAATGTCTATAAATGTGTCTATTTATTCGTGTGATTACATTTAAATTCACACCAGGAAAAAAAAAATTTAACGGGTTGAAAGTTAATGGTTTCGATGTATATAAAACTTCTGTGCAATGCTAATTTGCCTTCATAGTGAACATTGGTTAAAATTCACTAAAACAGTGACAACTGGCTATTATTTAATATAATTCAGTAAATACTGGCTAACATTTAATTATTCAGTAAAAACTAGCTAATCCTTAATTTTTCAGTAAATACTGGCTAATATTTAATTGTTCAGTAAATACTGTCTAATATTCAACAATACAATATATACTGGCTACGTTTCAGGTATTCAATAAATACTGGCTAATATTTAATTTACAGTAAACACAGGCCAATAGTTAATAATACAGTAAATACAGGCCAATATTTAATAATACAGTAAACACTGGCTAATATTTAATTATTCAGTAAATACAGGTTGATATATATAACAGTGGTTCCCAAACTTTTTCAGGCTGGCGCCCCCTTTGGCTCCCTAGTGAATTTCTAGCGCCCCCCACAGACACATACAAAATCATGCGCCTCATGTAAAAAATTTAGTTCGCTGCAATTTTAAAAGATAAAGGTTAAACACAAATGTGTATTTCACAAATAGGACCCCTTTTAGTGAACCAATGTGTTTTTCAGCTGTTTTAACTGTTTCAGCACTAGAAACCTAAGACTTCTTGGGCAAATTTACGGCCGGACTCGTGGTCGGTCTAACGACCAATCTCCAAATTCAATTATCAAGAAATATTTCCCAAACCAATGAACGCAGCTCAATAAAACTTGGAACATGTATTCATCAGAACTTAACGGTCACGTTTAGCTTGCGAAAATTTTTTTAAATATCACCTTCATTCGTGAGTTATATTGCGATACAGGCCGAAATTCGCAGTGATCAAAGAATTTCTTCCAAACTACCGAACAGATTTGTTTACCGTCGTTTGCGAGATTTTTTCATTTAACCTTCATTCTTGGTTTCACACTTCCTTATTCGCTTTCGTTCGCAAGTTATATAGATATAATAGAAACGATCGGCTTTTCTACCGGCTGGTTTAACCAAGAGCCGTTTACGTATGGCCGTATAACTCACAAACGAAGGCAAAACGAAAAAATTGTAACGAGCTAAACATCACCGAAGCTGAGGTTGGGTATTAAAATACTAAATTTCGTTCAAATCTGTTCAGTAGTTTGCAGGAAATTTCTTGATTACTGCGAATTTAAGTACGTATTGCTGTTTAAAACACGAATGAAACTCGAGAACAAAGGCACAATCGAAAAAATTTTCACGAGCTAAATATCACCGTTCGGTAGTTAGGACTGTAAATTCAAAATTTCGTCCGAATCTGTTCAGTAATTTGGAAGAAATCCTTGATCACTGTGAATTCGGCCCGTATTGCCATATAAGTATGGCCCGTATTGCCATAGCTTTACATTACCGTTAGGTCCTAATGAATACGTGTACCAAGTTTCATCGCGTTAAGTTTATTAGTTTGAGAGGTATTCCTTGATCATAACAATTGCCCTAATCGTGACCACAACAACGATCATCACTACGATAACAATTGCCCTAACCGTGACCAAAACTACTATCTTAACTACGACAACAATTGCCCTAATCGTGACCACAACAACGATCATCACTACGATAACAATTACCTTAATCGTGACCACAACAACGATCATCACTACGATAACAATTGCCCTAATCGTGACCGCAACAACGATCATAACTACGATAACAATTACCCTAATCGTGACCACAACAACGATCATAACTACGATAACAATTACCCTAATCGTGACCGCAACAACGATCATAACTACGATAACAATTGCCTTAATCGTGACCACAACAACGATCATCACTACGATAACAATTACCATAATAAGAGACACAACAGCCTGACGTAAATGGTATCAACAATTGTCAATAAGTAGAACAACAACAAACCTTAGGAACGTTTGCAAGAAAAATAACTGGAACGATATGATAATAACGGTGATGATAACAATGAACTAAACGATTATAATAATGAAGATGCTAACAATGAACTAAATGATAATATGAATGGTGATGATAACAATGAACTAAACGATTATGATAATTATAATAATAACAATAATGACGATGAATGAAAATAAGGACGATAACAACATAGGTACGAGATCGATAGTTAATACTTATTACGTACGACCCATCGCCAGAAATTCACCAAATAATTTACTTAGTGTTAGCTGTAACTTGTGAATAAAAATATTATATTTGTTCATATTTCCTCATACAAAAGACCATCCATAAACACTTTGCCTTCAACGTTCGAAAATAGTTGTTAATGTCAATAAAATAATAATAATAATAGGAAAAGATAAAAAAAGCTACAGAAGAGAGCCCTAGTGCCTGCAGAGGCAGGGGCGCCATAAGCAATAACTTTAACTACAAACACTAAATTTGCTTTACATTAAGATTTTGTTATGCAAAAATTTTATTTAGTTTTGAATGTCAAATTCATTAATATAAGATGTAGGTATTCGAACGTTTAGTTCGAGATGAATGTTTAGCTTGTGCTGCTCGTACGATTTACTGTGGACCGTTTTATCGAATAGTTTATTGTTAACATTTTATCGCATGATTTACTGTTAACATTTTTATCGTATGATTTACTGTTAACATTTTTATCATATGATTTACTGTTAAGGAGGTCGTCTGGGTCTGAACAAACTTCTGTATTTACTGGCCAATCTTTCTGAAATTTACTACTCATATGTAATACAAGAAAATAAGAACTTTTTGTTCGTATGAATTTTTTGAGGAAATGAAGGAAAACGTGAAATGCATGGAATACGGGATAAAGAGAGTCTTTTAATAAATTATTCTTTTCCTTCAATTTGCGTACTAAAACATTGAGAGACAAATCATTCAATTCGTAATGCAAATATCTGGCGACTGTATATAGGAGCTCTCATTTCAATTTTTATTATTTTACTAGAATTTTTCATTTTCCCCCCTCTTCAACTAATTTTTCCATGATATAATTCAAACAATAGATAAATAGGGCAAGATAGGTTCTAGACCCGCTAGAAATTCTATTTATAAATCAAATTATGTGTCATTCAATGTTGTAAGTTGCAAATTACAGGAAAATATCGATTTTAAATGAGACGATTTAAATTGTTCAGGAAAGTCAAATAAATGAAATATTAAGAAAAGGAAATAAAGGCTAAAAAAATTTGCTAGAAAATGTATCCCCAGCTTTCACATTGCCTATTCCTCCTATTGAAGAGAAATTTACATATTGAATGGATTCGAATTCAAATAATTGAATTGTACTATTGTTATGAATTTTAACGAGATTAATAACATATAAAAATAATAATCTCAAAGAAAGCTTTTAGAAAATGGTATAAATGTTCATTTCATATAAAGTTAAAACAGCCTCACGCAAAGCTAAATCCCACACAGCTTTCAGCAGCTGTAAAATGAGTCACAAACGGAAAAACCAAATTCCCCGATTTTTAGAGCCAGACTTAACCGTTTTAGCTTATAATTTGCTGTTAGCCGTTTGATCATACAATTTAAAGTCAAGCGATTTATCGTATAATTTAATATTAATAGTTTTGTTGTATACTTTACTGTTAATCGTTTTATTGTATAATGCGCGGTTAACCGTTTGATGATGGATTCATAGTATCGTTCGAAAATTTTAAATTAGGCAGGAACCGCTAATATTTCAGCAGCAGGTAAACTCAACTGTATTCTGCACGATGTTGGATTGCCATTGTTTCTCGGTGAGGTTCATAAAAATCTATATAAGATACTCATGTAGGGGCGCCAGTACCTTATTTAGCGGCATAAATGAAATAAAGATTTTACTCCCCTAATTTTGGAGTCTAAAATCAAGCCAAAAACATTTTTTTGGTAGCCAAATTATTTTCTATCCAGCGGCCAGGGTTGAGAAGCTTATGATAATTGATTTGGGCAATTGTTTCACAAAATAATAATTGAGTAATCAGTCAGAAATCTATAAGTTAATAATTATAATATATACGATATCAACTCAGTCCTCATCATCTCATCTTGACCATTGCCCAGCGCCTTACTGAGCCTGGTGCTGCTCGTCTCTTGACTGAAGTTCTGCGTGACTTTGAATTAATTTTTTTCGGAGCTTAAAAAGCGAACGCACAAGCGGCGTGACCGTGGTACGCACCCGCCGTGACGCGCAGCCGACGTGTTACGCACCCGCCGTGACGCGCAGCCGACGTGTTACGCACCCGCCGTGACGCGTAGCCGACGTGTTACGCACCCGCCGTGACGCGCAGCTGACGTGTTACGCAACGCTCGTGCGCGATCATGCATGCAAAGCGCGTGAAGGAGCGCAGCCGTGCACCACCAATTTTGAACACTTATATCAGTCCTGCAGAGAACGTCAAGTATCTATGCATAAGGCGGGTAACGAGCCGCGGATAGAACCTGCTGTCAGAAGACAGTCCGCGAAATAAGCTTCTTAAATACTATGAGCTTTTTACCACCAAATACACCAGCGAATCTCAAAGAGTGTAATGACCGTCCACCTCTTAACTTTTCGTCGAAGCCTCACTTCATGCTGTTGTCAGCGCTCGAACTGTATTCTGCTTAAGCACCAACAAGTCAATACAATATGCAATATGAATATGAAATACAATAACAATATACAAATTTATTGAAATACAATAAGAAAATGAAAGTGAAAGCACGGTTGGTTATAGCTTATAGCTGCCATCTTATAGTAAAGAAACTTAGCTGCTGTGCTGTTTTGTAACACAATAACTTAGCTGTTGTGCTGTCATATGCTTAGCTGCTGTGCTGTCTTATAATATAATAACTTAGCTGCTGTTCTGGCTTATAATATTATAACATAGCTGCTGTGCTGTCTTATAATATTATAACTTAGCTACTGTGCTGTCTTATAATATAATAACTTAGCTGCTGCGCTGTCTTATATTATAATAACTTAGCTGCTGTGCTGTCTTATAATATAATAACTTAGCTGCTGTGCTGTCTTATATTATAATAACTTAGCTGCTGTGCTGCAGTACATATGGCAGGTAATTTTGAAGCTCACCTGCACGAGAAAAATAATGAATGTTTAATTTAGAATCATTTAAATAAAAATGGAATATTTAATCCGAGCTAAAACCAAGTTAAAATAAACTTAGGCAATAATCTTAATCCATCCAAAGTAATTTTTCATACAGGAGCGGGAAAAATTAATGACAAATGGAAAGTTCATGATATTTATAGCAAGAATGTGAATGACTTTATAGCAAGAATGTGAATGATGCGGAATTCACCGCTTGAATATTGTGTGTAAAAATTATTGAACAGAAATTAGATAATCACTAAATTTCAATTTATAGCAGAAAAATTAGTTGCATATAAATTTTTCACACGTGAAAAGTCTTAATTTTATAAAATTTTGAGTAACACATGAATGGCTCGCTTCATACATGAAGGCAAGCTTCATACAGCAAGGTTATTGTCATACAGGGGGACATTGAACTACAACATGAAGCAAGGCTATTGTCATACATTATGAAGCAAGGGGATTGTCATACATCATGAAGCAAGGGGATTGACCTACGTACATACATTAATCTTATCGGCACTCGTGATGAAGCAAGGACATTAGCATACAATATAGTGAGGATAGAGTGGGGTTTTGAGAAGTGTAGTGTAACAAAACATCCTGTTGACATTTTATCGGGAAATACCACCCAATTTTATTAACTAACCTGTTGTTTCATACGAGACGTTTAAGCCATACAAACTTACACGTTATTCTGGATTTTAATACCTATAGCTATTGTTATAGATATTTATATAAATAGATAGATCCAGTAATCAGTTTATCTAGTATATATACAAAGTTCTAGTATCGAATAGTATTGAAACATCACTAAAAAAATGTTATAGATATTAATGTAAATAGATAGATCCAGTAATTAGTTTATTAATTATATATATAGTTTATCTAGTATAGAATAGTATCGTAGTATTGAAACATCACTAAAAAAAAAACTCCGGACACGCGCTGACATGTAGAGGGTTTTTGAATAGAGGACTAATGTACAGAAAACTGTGGTTTCCGCGAGTTGGCCTTTGTGGTGACAAAGCAAAGGAAACAATTAGCATGTGGATCGGCTGAGGGATATTCTGGCCAGTGGATATGTGTTGGAGAGAGAGGATATCGGATCACCTCGGGATGAATATCTCCCCTGAATTACTGGTCTTGCGGTGGTCGTTGATTGCAGTACAAAAGGTCTCCGGTGCCCGGGAACTTGATGGTTGAATTACCTTCAGGTCAACTTTATCTTTATTACGTTGATTGTATTTTGGAAATTGTTCTTTATGGTTTTGTGTAATAGCGTCCCATTAATTAATTCTAACGAATTCACTGTGTGGATAATATAAAATTCCCATTGGAGATATAAGTAACTATTTCAAAATTCTGGGACTTTTGTGAATAATATGTGAATACTTTCTGAAATATATAACTGAATTTATTTGCATCACGTTCACCCTTTTACTCTCTAGAATGCATCACATTCACCTATATATATTTACCTAGATGCATCAAATTCACCCATTTAGTTGCATGGATGCATCACATTCAACCATACAGTTGCCTGCATGCATCAAATTCACCCATTAGTTGCCTGGATGCATCACATTCACTCATTTAGTTGCATGGATGCAGCACATTCACCCATTTAGTTGCATGAATGCATCACATTCACGCATTTAATTGCATGCATGCAGCACATTCACCCATTTAGTTGCCTGCATGCATCACATTCACGCATTTAACTAACTGGATGCATCACATTCACGCATTTAGTTGCCTGCATGCATCACATTCACGCATTTAGTTGCCTGCATGCATCACATTCACGCATTTAGTTGTAACTGGATGCATCACATTCACGCATTTAGTTGCCTGCATGCATCACATTCACGCATTTAGTTGCCTGCATGCATCACATTCACGCATTTAGTTGTCTGCATGCATCACATTCACGCATTTAGTTGTCTGCATGCATCACATTCACGCATTAAGTTGCCTGCATGCATCACATTCAAGCGTTTAGTTGCCTGCATGCATCACATTCAAGCGTTTAGTTGCCTGCATGCATCACATTCACGCATTTAGTTGCCTACATGCATCACATTCACGCATTTAGTTGCCTGCATGCATCACATTCACGCATTTGAGGTAGAGGTTGGGTGTGGGTAGGGTAGTAGGTGACTATAGCTTAATTAATTGATTGAAAAATAAACCGAAACTCCAATACTGTTATCACTGTGACACCTATTGGCTGAGTGCGTATAAAGCTTGTAAATTTGCATAAAGCACTTCACTCAAGTGTGAGCTTAAAACCTACCTAATTCTAATTCGAATAAATATAACAACACTTCTTTCAATTATGATAAGTAAAACACTAAAAAATAAGCCCTTCTTCTACCTGATGATAATAGATTAATAAAATAAATTTTTAAATGACATGTTCTCAAAAAGGCAAAACGTTTATTATACAAATTAACGTATAACCTATACTCTAACCTGAAAATACATTATTTACACTGATAAATTGATAGACATTCTTCACTTCAACACGGGATATTATATGTATATCCTGTGTAAATAGGATATATATTATATATATTTACATTATATGAACTGAAACATGACCTGCACTCAACAAGACACGACACTGAACTATACGAATTTAACAACACTTATTTTTTTATAACAACACTCATTATTTTTATTTCATGGAAACACATCCGCTGTCCCAGGTGAAACAGACCATACCACCTTAACACGTTGGCCGCGATGTGCGCCATATATGTACACGCTGTACTTCTCAGAATCGCGATGTGTACACATGTGGTACATTCATATGAAAAATACATATTTTTATAAAATATTATTACCTGTCTCTTATACACATCTANTCTTATGCTCCACTCTGCTTAATAGTTAGGATAATTAGACTTGTAAAGATCTTTTGTTTACTGAACCTTGAGATAACAATCTCACAGCCATTAAAACAAATCACTCCACATTTATGCCATCAAAACAACTCATTCCACCTTGATGACATTAGAATAACTCACTCCAAGTAATGCCATTAAAACAACTCACTCCACATTTATGCCATCAAAACAACTCATTCCACCTTGATGACATTGGAACAACTCACTCCACATTTATGCCATCAAAACAACTCACTCCACGTAATGCCATTAAAACAACTCACTCCAAGTAATGCCATTAAAACAACTCACTCCACGTAATGCCATTAAAACAACTCACTCCACGTTGATGACATTAAAACAACTCACTCCACGCTGATGCTATTAGAACAATTCACTCCACATTAATGCCATTAAAACAACTCACTCCACGTTGATGACATTAAAACAACTCACTCCACGTGATGCCATTAAAACAATTCACTCCACGTAATGCCATTAAAACAGCTCACTCCACATTAATACCATTAAAACAACCTCCATATGGCACCTCGCTAGTGGCCGCCATGTGCGCGTATCGATAACACATTTGCTCTTCGTGGACAAGTGCATCGCAATCTACACGACGATCTGCACACGCCCTTCTTCACAGACCTGCTACTGAGTGATCTACCCTTCACACGAGGGTTCTCTAAGAGCACTTCAGTGTTCTTCAGTGCACTTCACTCCAATTTAGAGCGCATTTGCACAGTTGTATAGCGTCAATGGCCGACAGTTGGTGCCTCTATATATAACAAAAGACTTTGGAGCAAACAAAAGCACCACCAAAACAACACCGTTCGTTTTACGTATTATTTTTATTTGTCTATAGGGGTTTATTGAATAGAATATGTGCGCGCGTTGAGGTTTATATTGTAATAATGGTTCATCGATGACTAAAAATTTTCTTCATGTTGGATATTCGATTGAAGTTTTTGCTGTTTCTTCATTTGTTAAAACAATATGTGAAAAAATGGCCATAATTTTTATAGTTTAAATATGGGTGAGGTACATAAGCTTAAAAATGAGCGATGTTCCTGGTCATTCATGTCAAGGAAAAATCGAAAAATAGAATTCCGAAAAACACAATAGAATGTAGACAAAGATTACCGAAGATGGATAATTATCTTCTCTAATAATCTGACAAATTAATTCAATTTAATTCTAGTATTCTGTGCTATGTTTAGTCATAAATCACTCTTAGTTCTCATGTAAACCCTGGCTTATAACAGTCACATATCATGCTGAGTTCTCATGTAAACCCTGGCTTATAACAGTCATATATCATGCTGAGTTCTTACGTATACCCAGGCTTGTAACAGTCATATATCATGCTGAGTTCTTACGTATACCCAGGCTTGTTACAGTCATATATCATGCTGAGTTCTTACGTATACCCAGGCTTGTAACAGTCATGTATCACGCTGAGTTCTCATGTAAATCATGAACTATTAACAGTCAAATATCACGCTGAGTTCTCATGTAAATCATGAACTATTAACAGTCATATATCACGCTGAGTTCTCATGTAAATCATGAACTATTAACAGTCATATATCACGATCACTGGACCCAAGACAATATATCGCGTAGAGAGGCAGCACGCGCCCCTCGTTAGGACTCTCCACAGGGCGCCGCCCTACGGGTGGGGGAGCTCGATGCTTCATGGTCAATACCTCAGCATAATGTATCATCATGCCACTTATTTTGCTAAAACTGTCATGTCTCCAACTTACGAACTAAAAAGTTGACCCATCGCTGCTATTATTCCTCGAAATTGTTTCATGTTCAGGATACATGCTTTCAAAACTCGCTAAGTGAACGTAAGTACTTACGCTCTATTTTCTTGTCTATGATTGGTGGATTTTGCTTGAAAGGCCGTCAATGATTGGCTGATGAACTTACGACCTCTTAACTTTTTTTGAAAGTATAGGCACAGGATATAATCGCATTCTATGAACACATGAACAGCAGTTTCACTAAGACTCAACAATTCAAAGTTTATGCATGAGCAACTCTATATAAATAAATGTATTTGAAAATATGAGTATTATTTTTGTCTGCGAGAGTGAAGTATATTGACAATTGAATAAAAGGAAAAACTTTGAGTCGAAATCAAAGGCTCCTATAGAGATTATTTTCTAATACTCATGAGATCATAATAACAAACTGTCCTGTGAAAATCAAACGCTGAAAAATACCAGCTTAGACGGGAAACTATACGGGAGCGAAGAGGTTTATCCAGTCAGCTAATTACGAAGAAAATGTAAATTTTGATATCCTTTTAAAGATTATTTCACAATGTTGCTAAAAAAACAGCCTTGTCAGGACGATTTTCTAGATGCAGTGAAGCGTTCGGATTTGCGCCTCATGTTTGGCACGCGCCTCATGTTTGTAAAGCAAACATGAAGAAAAAACAGAACAGACCTTGGCAGACCTCAACAAGTATGGACGTTCAATTTGGTATGTAGGCACCAACATAATTTTGGGGAAATTTTAAATAATAATTCAGCTTTGATTAAAAATTTATCGATCGTAGCCTGAAATTGTGTGTTATATTGATTGATGGCATCTTTAAAGTATCAAACGATAAATTTGTCTTGGGATTGTTGAGTTACACAGAAAATTATAGAACAAGAATTTATATAGAGTTTTTTAACTACGATGGCCGTCGTTTTGGTAACGCAAACCTTGGAGCAGCTGGTGCTCATGGTGCGAGTGGTGCTCCTTGCAGCAGCTGGTGCTCATGGTGCGAGTGGTGCTCCTTGGAGCAGCTGGTACTCATGGCATATATTGGAGCTGTTGGTGCGCCTGATGCCCTTAAGGCTCATGATACGCTTAAGGCCGATACTAGTCCTTATTTCCGGCACCAAACAACGTTTGTGCTCTATTCACAAGTCGCAAAGTCATAAAACAGGAGCAGGTTAGCCCGACGTTATCTAGGACTGATAATCTCTGCAATCTTATAATCACGTTATGTTGAATTCCGTCATTCCAAATACCGGTAATAATAATGAAGTGTTTATGTATAAATTGATGAGAGATCTATTTAAACACAGATGGGTCTGAGGTCTGGTCAAATTCTCGTATCAAAAAAAGAGGAAACTACTTTGGATGTTTCAAATTAAATTTATATTCACCAATTCGAAAATCAAGTCTAAATTCTTGATCGAATTTTTTCCTCCCTTATTCTTTCAATCCTTCCCTATTCCCCTAATAGAGATAAATTGGAAAATTTTAATATCGTTAACAACCTAAAAGAAAGGTAACAAACATTTACAAGAATCCCCAAACATTACCAAACATTAAAATGTGAATAAACATTATCAAATATTGACAAATATAACCAAACATTGATATATATAATCAAACATTGATAAATATAATCAAACATTGATCAATATAGTCAATTATTGATAAATAAATCAAACATTGATAAATATAATCAGTCATTGATAAATATAATCAAACTTTGATAAATATAATCAATCATTGATAAACATAATCAAACATTGGTGAATATAATCAATCATTGATATATATAATCTATCATTGATAAACATAATCAAACATTGGTGAATATAATCAATCATTGATAAATATTATCAAACATTTTCGCAGCAAACATACCCCGGAGCGCCCGACGTTGCTTATCGATCTCAGAAACCGAGGGGAGAGAGGAGGGTTTAGAGGGGATGGTGAGGGGAAACGGGAGAGCTGAAGTGAGGGATAGAGAGGGGATGGGGAGGAGGAGGTGGGGGAAACGAAGATCTGAGGGGAGAAGTTTTAGAGAAGAAAAAACATGTTCTCAAAAAAATATATTTGTTAATTAAAGAGGGAGAATTGAAGTTTGTTTTAAAGAGTGGAGAAGGTCTTTGAGAGGGGAGCAGGTACTGGAGAGGGGAGCAGGTACTGGAGAGGGGAGCAGGTACTGGAGAGGGTAGCAGGTCCTCACAAGGGTACAGCTTGACTGGTGCCCAAAACTTGCTGACGATTCGTTGACAAAGACGTCAACCGACGTCTTTGTCAACGTCGGTCGACGTTCCAATATATTTACATCATTTCATTTGTACCTAGAGTCATTCTAAGTCATTGTGATTTCTTTCATTTTCGTAGATCTTATTATTGCGATAATTAGCAAACATAATTTAGCTAACTGGAGTGCTAAATATCAAACTCCTAAAGTATTTATTTTAAATATCATGTAAGCATGGTGCATGTGCGTAATGCACAATCGAACTATAGTCGATTTTAACTATATTATCAATTATCATGTAGTTAATTTAGTCCGATGCTGGCTCTCGACTCACATGGTTGAAAAAAAATTTTGTTGGTATATAAATTAGGAATTATTTTCTAAATATTTACGCGAGACTTTTTTGAGACTTTATAATATGTGTATGTTCGAAATAAAGCATTTTAATTATCTTGTTTAGCGCATGTGTAATAATGATTTATAGGCAATCAGTTCTATAATTTTATGGCTTTGTTTCACAGAAATAGATTTTAATAAAAAATGCGGATAAGTCATGTATTGAAAATGTTTCGAAAGGAATGCAACCTCCATGGAGCTTAAAGTTTCCCCAACGTAGAGTACGGACAAGCTGCCTGATGCGAAGTAAAATGTACATTTTCAGATCTAACTTTCCGGAATTGTTAATGACAATTGTTACATCCGAGATAATTTTACATGTCGGTTTTCCGATTTTAAATTTAATACAATTTCTAGTTTATGAATTTGAAATTGATTTATTCAATGCTTACGATGTAGCATTAATTTTACTCCGGTACAAAAAAAAACTGTCCTTCCATTTTCACCCCCGAAAGCTCCTCTAGAGAATTCATCCCCCCCCCCCCGCAAGCCGAAAAGCCACCGCTTTGAAGAATTTGGGGAGAAGAAATCCCTCCGAATAAATCCCCCCGAATTCCCCGCTCATACCGTGGGGCTTCACTCAGGCAAAAGCGATTAACTTTCATGCGGAAAGTTTAGCTTTGTGTGTTAACTTCAGTTCCACAATTGAATTCGGTGCACCGCTAAATTAACCGGATTTTAACTACTGACAATTTTTTGAATTGTCATGAAAGACGCACAGTCTTAAAAGACGACTTAATGTTCGTATCAAAGCCTTTGTCCGTGATAAAACTTTGACTATTAAGCATACTTTTTAAGAATATTCGAGCTACATACTAAGAAATCATTGCCTCTATGTACACCGTAAAAAAACTGTGAACGAAATTTCAAGCTAAACTTGAATAGAAGTATAAAATGATTCAAAGTTTCTTCTGAATTATAGATATACGGCTAAAGTTATCAGTCCTCGGTTCAATGATCACCAAGCGATGACAGTAAAGTAACTCTTGTATTTAACTTCTGAATACGGCTTTACTCGTAAGACTTGACTCACACGGCCTGACTCATACGGCCTGACTCATACGGCCTGACTCATACGGCCTGACTCACACTGCCTGACCCACACGGCCTGACCCACACTGCCTGACCCACACGGCCTGACCCACACTGCCTGACCCACACGGCCTGACCCACACGGCCTGACCCACACTGCCTGACCCACACGGCCTGACTATATGTCATGCTATCATATGGATGTGTCATGCTATCATATGGATGTGTCATGCTATCATATGGATGTGTCATGCTATCATATGGATGTGTCATGCCATCATATGAATATGTCTTGGGATCATATGGATGTGTCATGCTGTCATATGGATATGTCATGGGATCATATGGATGTGTCATACGATCATATGGATATGTCTTGGGATAATATGGATGTGTCATGGGATAATATGGATGTGTCATGGGATCATATGGATGTGTCATGCGATCATATGGATGTGTCATGCCATCATATGAATATGTCTTGGGATCATATGGATGTGTCATGCTGTCATATGGATATGTCATGGGGTCATATGGATGTGTCATACGATCATATGGATATGTCTTGGGATAATATGGATGTGTCATGGGATCATATGGATGTGTCATGCGATCATATGGATATGTCATGCTATCATATGGATGTGTCATACGATCATATGGATATGTCTTGGGATAATATGGATGTGTCTTGGGATCATATGGATGTGTCATGCAAATATGCGGCTAAGGCTTGCACTCATGTGGTTCATGTGGATGATTCATATTAAATTAATGCATGTTCATATGATGATGAAATTAAATGTAAATGTCATACAATCACGTAGAAAGGTCATGCAATCAGATGGATATGCCATGCGATCAAAGCTTGGAACAAAAGTGTCGTGTTTTAACACAAATACAAGATAAACAACAAAAATCCTCTAATATATTTTTGTAGATGAAACTGTTCATGAAGTGGCCATCATCGCTAATTACATATTCTATGCATCATATGAATTCAGTATATATTATATTATTACAAATTACATATACATACAAAAGGAGCACTTAAAAATATGCATATAATACCCTTTTTAAATACAATATTATGTGAACTGAAATAAAAATATAAAATTCACCAATTTTAAAACTATCTATATACAATATCTATAAGAAATAAACATTCCATAAAGTAAGAAAATAATATTATTAATTTTTAACTATAACTACGCAGAAATTTCCGATACTGAAATTTATGTAGGAAATTCACATGTGAAGGATGTATTAAACTATCGGATTGGCTGTAGGGATGCTTGTCGTTGCTGATAATCAAAATTAAGTTAATGATGAAAGAAAGCCAATGTAAAGCTTTTATTGAGGTCACTTAATTTATTTAGGTTTTGATGAAGTAAATTGGAAGTAAAACAGATTGATAAATATATATAAATATATATGCGGGATTACACTGTGCTTGTGATAGGAGGCGAAATGCCGGTTTAATAATCACATTGACAACGAGTTGGGATTTATGTTAAAATGATAGTTATTCAGCGATAAGATCATTTATTTTAGAGGCCCGTTCAATAAAATTAGATTTAAAGCGGTTATATGCTTTTTACGTAGTTAGGCTGGAAATGTCTATAATTTTACTGCAATTATTTATTAAAATCAAACGAAACTGAAACATTTCATTGCCAGATATAAAACATCAACAATCTATAATTCTATGTCAACAACAAGAATTGACATCAACAACAGTAGATATCAATAACAATAAATATGAACAACAATATATTCCCAGCGCACAAGTACAATAGTACAATTAGAGTACCATTATTTTAATGTAATCCATCTTACCTTCAAGCGCCTTGTTGCGGGCTAGCAGCGCCAGCAGCACGTCGGGAGGTGGGGGGTCAGAACCCACCTTGTGGGGGGAAGAAATGAGGCCCCCCAGCATGGGGGTGCCCACTCCCGGCCCCACCACTCCACTCATGATGGCAACCCGCCTGTGGAAATCGTTTTACAGCTCTGAGGGGACAACCCGTCTGTGGATATCCTCTTGCAGCTCCTGCACAACTTCCGGATATTTATTTAATATTCTTCGATTGAAATTCCCTTTTTCGACGAAGCGATGATTTCTAGTTTTAATAGTAATTCGTAATCATCCTTTTCACAGATTTAAAGGTTATATTTACTTGTTACTCCTTGATTTTTATGATATTGCACTTCAGATGATTGCAATATATATCTCAATGTTCTGCATCTTCCTGGTCACAGAGTAAGTCTATTGGATGATTTACAATTAGTGAATAACGATACATGATTTAATAAGGGTCGGGCTCACCGATCTAATCGTTGCCATTTTATAAGATGAGTGTTGGATTTCATACTCATTTTTTCACTTACAATATATATATATATTTTTTTCGTGTGAATTTTTAGGAAAAATGTTACTAATTTTTCGTTTGTATAATCAACATCAAGAATTGTTATTGAATTCGGAGACTGACAAAGTAGCCATCTTAAACAATTATGTTTATTAATTTTATTATTACTTATCCGGGTGCAAAGTTTTTTAGCCAAGAACAATTGCTTGAGAAGTAGTAATTTTCATTAAGTACCATTGGCTTCTAGATTTATTTTCTTGTATAATTTAATTTGAACGTATTATTATTTATTTTTTCCCACCATTTTGCACGACACAACAGGATGATATGGCACAAACTTTCTCCGACGCCGAAAAAATGCCGGAGACTTCGCTATAACGCAAAATAAATATTTTCTAATTTTCCACTCTAAAACACCAGATGAACAAAAGTATGGCTCGAAGTTTAAAATGATTTAATCACTATGATTTCCTTTTACGTTAACACTGAATTTTTTCAAAAATTATGAGTATATGCATGTCTATCCGTTGGTCAAGCTACAACTTCTGTAAGGAAAAAAGTCTGAAGATGAAAACAACACGAATTTAGCTATAAATTATTCAATAGTCGATGAATAACCCAAACATAATTCTAAATGTTCATATTTTATAAAAAAGAGCTCATTTGCATAAATTATTAAACATTAATAAAGGTCTATTTGGACGAATAACAGAATATTCTCTGACGACGATTAAAGTTTTAAAATTATTAGATTCAGAAAACTCAGGGATTACATAGTGAACGATTGAGAAACAACTCGTCAGAGGCTTCAGCAAAACTAATATTAGCACTTATTTAAACAATTTTGTGCATAATTACTTTCTATAACAGTATAGCTTATAACAATATTTTCATATCCGTGCGAGTAAGAATTCTTTCACTTCCAATTGGGCACATAGCGTTTGCGTCGACTGAGGGATTTAATTGAAGACAAGTAAATCAAGTTTTCATAAAATTATTCTAATATTAATGTGATCAAATTATAACGTTAATCACAATGGTAATATAAATAAAACTTTCAATAGCAAAATTCATCACTTGATATCACAAATACAAACTGTGTCCTTCAGATTGTATTTATTCCGAAGACTTGCTGATTTTTATATGTTGTTATCGCCGACGTCTAACGTTATTGAATATTACCACGGACGTTTTCCAAATTCAAACTCTGCATTATCGCTGACGTCGCATGTATTATAGCTTACTACTGCAGCCAGTGTCCTACTTTTTTCGCTCGAAATGGCACTGATGTCATATAAAATTTTTTCGAAGTATATCACCAGTCTCTTATGGATTTTCACCAGGCTGATATTTCATGGTTTTTTGCCCCTGTATATCACAGACGTTTTACAGATTTTCGACCGAAATATTACTGAAGTTTCACAGATTTTTACTCAGTATGCCGCTGATGTTTCATTGATTTTTGCTCGTTTTTTCACAGGAGATTTATGCATCCTCATTCATTATAACGCCGATTTCTCACGAATTTTCCATCAGTATATTACTGACATTTTATGGATTCTTACTCATTACACCGCTGGCTTCTTAATTCTTTCCACTTAATATACCACTGACGTTTCACGGATTTTTTTCAGTAATACCATGAAAAATCTTACAGGTTTACCGCCCCAAATCACCGCCGACGTCTTCGCAGCGCCGGCGTAGCAGGAAGCTTGCGTTTTGAGTTGGCCGACAAAAAGCGAGTGCGGCCAAGTCCCTCATCTGTCTCAATTATGGGGTCTTGTGAGGGGAGGAGCCTCACAAAACATGGGGAGGAAACCTGGAACCGCCTCCCCTCGTTGTGAGAGAGAAAGAGGGGCGCTAACTCCCCTGTTGTGAGGGTAAAACAGGGGATCGAAGTCCCCACCAGACCGGGGAGCGGCCACAGCACTCCCTCGCGACTTGATGAGCGATGCCTCCTTCTCCCCTCACTCCCTCTTTTCCCTCGCTATATTCCCAGCTTTAATTTGCTTCTGTTTACCCAAGTTTCTATCTTCAATATTATTTTCACTAGATCGAGTTCCATCTTCCATACTTTCCGGGCAATTTCTTTCAACTGCCCATGTTCCACTTCTGATCACTTTTTCTAATATACCCTTCTTCATTCCTATGTTACTTAATATTTCGCTGTGGTGCCAATGTATATTACTTCGTCCCTATCTCACATTTTTATATTTCTAATAAAGTTTTATTTTCTATTTTGTTTAATTTTATCAATATTGTTCCATTTCTCTACTCACTCTCTTTCCTATTTCTCTCTTCATGTCCTTTTCATTCCCTCTCTTTCCCTCAAAATCCCTACCCTCGCTTTTCCTTTAGTCCGGAACACCGAGGGCAGGACGACCCTCGCTCAGCGGCGGCCAGGCCTCCACATTTAACCTCGAGTCTCGTCCAGAATTTCCTTGCTGTGAAAATTACTAAATTTAATGCGTAATGCTAAATGAATTTTCAAATTCTAGAATTCATTTATACATATAATAAAAAACTTGAGTAATAGTTTCTATACTTGCTTTATTTCCACAGTTCTTCACACTCAGCATAATTCTTTCTTTTCATTTAATTTATGGAAATTATCCAATGAGTTTCATTGTCAGTGCTGATAGCATGGAGACTAAATACCTTCCACAAATGATGAAGTTTAAGATCTTGATTGCCGCCTAAATATTTAAGGATTACGTTGAACGTATTTTCTACCATTAGAATTGTAATTTTAAATATCAGAGCCAAATTGCCAATTTAAAGAAGGATTAAATAAGTCATTGTCTATAATAATAAAAGGAATTACTTTGAAAGCATTAACACATATTTGGTTTCCGCAACAATAATATAATCTTTCTCTGAAAATAGTTATTCATACCTATTCTATTAAAAATACTATATTTCTAATTAAAATTAAAAATAGTGGTGAAACGAGATACCTAATTAATGAAACTAAGCTCCTCTCAGAGATAAATAACTACGCAATCTATAAGATAATTACTTTGATAAATTACTTGGAAAGTACTCGAAAAATCTCAGTATTTGTGCAGCTTCGTAATTGTGAAGGCAGCGTGGGGGGAAGAGCATGGCTTCCCATTGACGTGGTACGCAGGGGTGCCTGCGCTGTCCAGATATTGTGATTACTTTGCCTTCATTGAAAGCAGAATTGAAAAGTTTAAACATCTGCGGGAGTATTGACTGGCATGCATGAGCAACTTTTTTATTTCTGATTTAGAAATAAAAATTTAAACTTGAAATTTTAGAGTATTTAATGTATCAAATAGAATTAGATTAATGAATGAAAATAACTAGAATGACATATGATGGAACTCGAAAGTTACAGAGGAAATTGATATAATGAATGTTCGACCTGAGATTAATTTTAATTACGTCATTATTAATATTTATTCGAACGCTGAGAATTAATTGCATGATATAAGTACTGAAGATGGGAGAGAAGAAGAGGGAAACAAAATTTCCCCTTTCATGATTAAACTTGAATGTATTTGAAAAAAAAACTTGTACGTTCAATTTGTATATTACAGTATTTAATGTTCAGAGTCTTCATGATAAAAAGTTTAAATTATAAATTATAATGTTCAAGATTGGTAGAAGTAACATTATTCTGCAAATGAGAGTAACCTACTTTGTTAGAATAATGAACGCATTGAAATAATCATGGTAGAGAGTAACTTGAATGCTGGTAGCAATTTCCGTAGACTTAAAATTTCACGCCCGATCTGTCTTCTGTTGCTGCAGTAATCACCGAATGAATTTAAACAGTAAATCTGTTCAAGTAAAATCATTAAAAGTTTTTTCACGCAACACAAGGTTTTCTGAAAACATAAAATTTCGTGAAAATTAGATTGAATATTTACATTTTAGACGCATGTCATTAAATGTAATCGATAATAATTAAAATAATCACTAAAGATTTTATTCCAGCACTGGCATCATATATGAACCGACTGGAGAATTTGAGATTTGATTAAGAATTCATGCATCAGGTGTAAAATGTATTACATCATAACTACTCTCCTACTTACCTAGCCTCCAACGCTACCCACTCTTACTACCAACCCATGGCTCACAACAAACCAACTTCACACCTACACTCACTTCAAACTCTCGCTCCTCCAACTTTCTCCACCATTATCTTTTCCAATTCCTCATATACTTTCAATTGCCAAAATTTAAGCCTGTTCTCCTTGCAGCCCTCTCACTTGAACAGCTCTCACAACCTATCAACCCTTTCACCCAGCCAACCCTCTCACCAGCCCATCCCTCTCAACCCACCAACCTCTCACCCCGACGACTCCTCACTCCACCAAACCTCTCACTCGACCAAGCCTCTCACCCCACTAACCCACTCACCCGACCAAGCCTCTCACTCCACCAACCCACTCACCCAATCAAGCCTCTCACTCCACCAACCCACTCACTCGACCAAGCCTCTCACCCCACCAACCCACTCACCGAACAAGCCTTTCACCCCACCAACCCACTCACTCGACCAAGCCTCTCACCCCACCAACCCACTCACTACCAACCCACTCACCCGACCAAGCCTCTCACCCCACCAACCCACTCACCCGACCAAGCCTCTCACCCCACCAACCCACTCACCGACCAAGCCTCTCACCCCACCAACCCACTCACTCGACCAAGCCTCTCACCCCACCAATCCACTCACCCGACCAAGCCTCTCTACCTACCTACCCACTCACCCGACCAAGCCTCTCGCCCCACCAATCCACTCACTCGACCAAGCCTCTCACCCCACCAACCCACTCACCCGACCAAGCCTCTCACCCCACCAACCCACTCACCCGACCAAGCCTCTCACCCCACCAACCCACTCACTCGACCAAACCTCTCACCCCACAGCCCACTCACCCCACCAGCCGCCTCTACCCACCAACCCGCTGGCTTCAAGCGCGCTGTCAATTTGTAGGACTTAAACAGATTTAATTTTGCAGCCACGGAAGCAAGCTGGCGTTAGCGTCAGATTAAGCGCCTGACGATGTCGGCCTGACGCTTCACAAAATTATAACATTTATCCTTCATACGAAGTGCAGGCATAATCGTTCGCGTGTGAATTATTTGCGTTTGCCATGAATTTCGTTCGCCATTAATTTCGAAAGTTTCCTGAACTACTGAACTTCGATTCCTATTACACTTCTTACTAGCTTGTAATTCTTAGTAATTCGTTTGTTTAATTATGATTATTTTTATTATGATTATTATCAATAATCAGAATAATTAATTATGATTATTAATGTTTACATGAAGAGTTTTGCGTTCATAATAGCCTAGATGATTGCAAGTAACTCAGTTTCCATCCTGAATTATAAACCACACCAATATTGTTCCGAGCAAAATTTGTTGCGGTTCTAGGCTTATGTACAAATATTATATTTAATCAATGCTAAAGTAATTTAACATACACAAAAATGTTGAGCGACGATCTATGAAAAATACCCATTAATTACCCATCACATTAGTAGTGTATAAAATTACCTCAAAGCAATCATTCCATGTGCTCGTTAATTAATATATTTCTGTTATGCTAAGGCAGTATTCGTTTGCACGCATGTATCCTCCTGTCATTTGCTCGTGTATCACGAATTTGTTTGCAACAAAAAATTCGTTCGAAAAATTTGCAACTACGATTATTGAATCTTCATCATTACAGTTTTCAAGTTTAATTCATTCCTAATTCTTTATTCTGAATGAAAATGTGTTTATAAAAATTTTAAATTAAATTCTGGTTATTAAGTTTAGTTTTTTATTTAAATTTACATTTACGTGCTCATGTCGAAATTTGAATTAACTTTGCATTTCTAAGTTTCAAGTAAGTAAAGCTAATTCATATTTAATATATATTCTAATTAATTAGTCAAAAATGGTCGGTTTCTTCTTAAAAGAAATTTTGAAATAACCTGTATAAATAATTTGAAATAACCCGTATAACTTGTTAACCCGTATAAATAAAATTTTTGAAATGCAACCTTGATTTCTGCAATTTTGATATCCAACCTTGTTTACTTATTTCGCATTTATATTCGGAGTTGACTCAGTTATGTAAATTGAAATGCCATACACTCGTGTGTCGCTATAATTAAGATGTCATTCACATTTATGTTAATTCGGATGCCATACATTCGTGGGTCTTTTTCAATTATGAATGTTACACCATCACTCAGTGGTTAAATTCCTTATTCATCACTTCTAATCAGAATCATAACTTTTTCTCGATTCGTCCTGTTCTCGATTCGAAAACATTTTATTTGTTAATTTGTTAATTAGTTCTCTAACTTTTCATCCACTTCCATCATTCATTTATCTCACACGTAAAAACATTGAATTTTGTTCCTATTAACTTTTTTACTTAAGAATGACTGATGTTTAATATGACGATTGAAAAACTTTATTTATATTAACCCTTGTTAATTTTTTTATTGGCTTTTTGCGTCAGTTGCAATATATGTCACGATATAATATCCTGAACAATAAATATACTGATTAATAATAAATTTTGTTGTCGCAAAATTACTTCTAGCGCATTTTCTCATTTATGGGAAAAAATGCAGTATCGTGCTCGCTATGCCCATCCGTCCGTCCGTCCGTCTGTCCGTCTGTCCGTCTGTCCGTCTGTCCGTCTGTCCGTCTGTCCGTCTGTCCGTCTGTCCGTCTGTCCGTCTGTCCGTCTGTCCGTCTGTCTGTCCGTCTGTCTGTCCGTCTGTCTGTCCGTCTGTCCGTCTGTCCGTACGTCCGTTCGTCCGTCCGTGACTTCACGTTTTCGCCGACGAGAAAATGCGCGCTCTGTCACTCATTGCAGTGAGTACACAGTTATATTTTTTAAAATGTTCCAGATAATTCCATCCTGATGTCAGCTTTCAATTCCCTTTAAGTGTCGTACGTTTATTTGCGGCAGTAAAATCTTATATAATTTGCCCATGCAATAATTTCGTGCATATTTTACTGCATAAATTCTGCTTTCATGCGTATTTTTGACAAATGATATGAAAGAAAACTTGCTGCATCGGTAAATATGACTCTAAAAAAATTAATGATGAAAAACCACAGACTAAACTTATTGCAAAGTTTATAGGATCTAAAGTTTTGAATTTGAGGGGTGCAAAGTCTTCTTAAGTTGAAGAGCCGTCAAGTTGTCAGATTAGCTTTGGAAACACGCCACGTTGCTTGTCATTCAGGCTTGACAAGCGCAATTAACTACTGGCCAATTAAGGCGTGTGGTGCCGAGATTACCACAGACTTTCTCAAGCCGTGTGGTCCTCATTAATGGCTCAGCTGTATAATTTTTAACGCATTTTCTCATATATGGAAAAAAGCGCTATTGTGCTCGTCATGTCCATCTGTCCGTCCGTCTGTCTGTCTATCTGTCCGTCCGTCCGTCTGTCCGTCCGTCTGTCTGTCCGTCTGTCCGTCTGTCTGTCCGTGACTTCACGTTTTCGTCGACGAGAAAATGCGCTCGCTGTCACTCACTGCAGTGAGTACTGAGTTATATTTTTTGTATGCTAAATTAATTTATTTTGATGTCTTGTGATGGCTTAAATTTTTAACCTCCTTATTTGTTTTATATCTTTTGGGAAAGCCCTATTTTCTACGAGGTATATTCATTACAGACTACTAAGAAATCATGACAAAGAAGTAATCAAGTGCTGAGTGGATCGAACCTCATAGTTGGATGTATGGCGATCTACTGGTGCAGCAGCGCGGTGTTATTAACGGTGTTAATCCTAATTATTAACTATTTCTAATAAATTAAGAACCAATGTTTTACCTGCAATGTTTTTCTTTTCATAGCGGCACAAAATTACTTGCAATTACATTTTTTTCAACAAAAGCTTAGGTATGATAATGGAGAACGCAAAATATATGCACACTAAACTTGTTATTGAGCGACTCGTTAAATGCAAACAATATCGGGAAATAGAGCGAAAGGCGACAAATAATTTTAGTTAATGATTTAGTCGACTAATTATTTCTTCATCGGCGGGTTTTTATGTTCCATATTTTTAGCTGATGGTTTAGTCGTGTTAATATTTGTTCATCGACAGGTTTTTATGTTCCATGGTCACCTTTTCATTCCTCCTTTGGTGTAATTTGGATTTTCTCTCGTGTTTTTACGTGAAATTTGTAATTTTTGAACTGATGTAAAATTATAATATGTGAACTGATGTGAACTGATCAATTTAAAATATGGTGAAATTGAGGGCATTTTGTTTTTGTTTTTATATGCTTGTCAAACTTCCAATTTAAGCATACTAATGAAATAAGTCTTTTGTTTCAATTTTACGGTTACTTCTTTAATCTCGATGGTCAATATTATAATTCAAGTTTATAGCTCGTTGCTCTGCCATGTTTATAGTTAATCTCATTTCGCCATCATTCGCAATATTTCAATTATTCTAAACATATTTACCCATCACAAGAAGTTTATTTATAGACTATACATTACAATTTTATTCAGAAATTTTAATTAATTATAAAATGAAGAATGATTATTTGTTTCTCTTGAAACGAGGCGAGCATTAATAGCATTTTAAGAAATAATTCCACTAAAAATAGAATAAATAACTTGTAAGAAATATTCCCATAAAATCCTAAAGGATTTTGCCGCTGACAGTCACGACCACAACGGATTTGATAATGTCGGTTCACCGACGTCAGTAGAGTGACAGCGTGACATGATGGTGTTCTAATTTGCAAGCTAAACTCAACAGTTGTAGAGTGACAGCGTGACAAAATTGTGTTCTGATTTGCACGCTAAACTCAACAGTTGTAGAGCGACAGCGTGACATGATGGTGTTCTAATTTGCACGCTAAACTCAACAGTTGTAGAGTGACAGCGTGACATGCTTGATTTCTTGATTTGACCCAGTTTTTCTAATCATTTCTTTATATATATATAGTGATGATATATTTTTATTTTGTAGTCGTTTATATTACAAATTATTAAAATGGTAATTTATTCGAGAATTTCCGATTCCCGAAGTTATTTTTTTTTGTGCATTTCTCCGCATGACGCTATTTTAGTCGATAAGTTTCATCTGTGCTAATTTAACTAATTTTCCTAATATTACAAGATTGCAGTTCAATCCAGGCATTGTGCCATGGGTAGGTATAGTGACAGCCCTCAGGTTATTATCCACACTGAGGGAAAAGGGTTACTGTGAAATGCGCATGATATATCAAATGGACATTTGATATCATGCGCATCCTCTAAAGATGATAAAGAAAAAAATCGGTTCAAATTCGCGTATTTTGAAAGAAAAAAGTTTAGAAATATAATTTCGGTTATTTGTAGGATATTTTTCCCACAATTAATAGTTTTGTTGTCCTTGTGTAATTTCGATTGGTTCGCCATCTCTTTTTCGAAAATGTTGTATTCAGGTTGTATTCAGTTCTTTAGCTTAGATGGACAATCAATTCACCTAGAGTAGGTATCATTCATTCTTTAATGATCCTTCATACTAGTCATTATGCAAATCTTAACTGTTCATTTTCGAGATTTTAAACGAGTCGCTATAATTTTTAACTTTAGTCAATTCAGCAACAGGAGTTCATCCAGGTGCTTAAGTTCTAATAATTTTTTCAGTTCGTGCCTTTTTTTGTTAGCGTGAAGGTTATGTTGATTCCTTAATTAAGTTAGGTCCTGCAATTCTGCCTTCTATTATACTTGAGACAAATTACTCGATCAATTACTTAATTAAATGAATTACCAATTACTTGAATGACAACTTCATTGTAATTGAGCGTGGTCTCTTGAATTTGACGTTGAACCCGTTTCCTTACGCTGTTACAAACTTTTCTCAAAACCTGCTCTACTTTCCAACGTTGCAAATCTTCAGTTAACGTTTTCTAATTTTCCCTCTAAGGTTTCCTTCCTTTTACTGATTTATTTTGTGTTTCAAAGCTGGCAGCTTCTAATAAGCTTGATCACTGAGCCTCATAAAAATCTTAGATTTTTAGTCATGATTAATATTTTTATGTATTCATTTTATTCAAGTTAATAACCTAACCAATTTTATATAGGAAGGATTATCCTGTCAATTATCGACCATCATTACCTTCGCCTAGCACTATTCCGCATCAGGATGCCCACGGGACAACGCTTTTATGAACCGTTTTTATCGACTGGAACATTTATTGAGACGACCGACGCTGTAAATATGTAAATTTACTTACTAAGTTTAATTTTACGCAAGTAACACTGCCTGCTAAGGCTGGGAAGGGCAACACGAAAAGTATTAATTGAATCATTTATGCTTTATTCTTCCTATTGCATGTAACGGTCTGAATTCTGAACGTATTAAAATTACACGTGAAACATGTATCGCTTCCCCAAGTCTAGGAAGACGAGTGAATTTCCTATACCCAAGGCCAGGATATATATTAGAATGCTATGTGAAACATTTTATTTGTTTAAAAAAAACGGAGATATCATTGTAGCATGTTTAGGATATCCAGTTGGTATTCAGTGGAAATCCTTGTAACATATTTAGGTAATCCGGTGAAGTATATCATTGAAAGATATTTAGGATAAAAAAATGAGGGATATCCTTGTAGCATATTTAGGATATCCAGTGGAAGATTTCCTTGTAACATATTTAAGATATCCAGTGAGAGATATCCATGTGACATATTTAGGATATTCTTGTAACATATTTCGAATGTCCAGTGAGTATACCCTGTGGGTATCCAGTGGGAGATATCCTTGTAACACATTTAGAACTCAAGCACCAGATTGCCATTTATAAAACAATGAAGCTTCCTCTACCCCCATCTTATGAATACGCAACCATGACAGTTGGCATAATGCCAATATAAGAAATTAAAGATTTTAATGTTGCGTATGGAAAATGAAGATACTTGATGAAACAAGAAAAATTGAATTCCAAATAAAAACTTTAACAAAGCTAACTGGTCCTTTTTTTGTGTCACACATATGTTATAGAAATATAAAATTGAACATAATAAATAAAATATTGAACAAAATAGTTCGGAAGATCAGGAATAATCAATCCAGAGCAAAGCTGGGTATTTAATCAACTGCTAGTCAGTTATTTTGTCTCTCATTCTAGTATCCGATGATTTTTAATAACATTTAAAATCAGGTAGACTGATTGACTTCGGTTATGTTTATTCAATTGGCACAGACAATGTTGATAATTTAACCCAAGTCACATACCAGACCGTAATTGAATTTATTGTTAGCCATGAACAAAAGCACATCAACCTAGATTTAAATAAAAAAATTCTCGAAATTATTTTGCACAGCTTGCATGCCACGAATAGAATTTTTAAGACTTGAGAGACATAAGTGGTCGTCGATAAATTGGCTTAGGGAGCCTCCTGCCAAAGTGGTGCAGGTCACAGAAATGCACAATTAACTTAATTGCCCTAAGCACATTTATGGCCGCACAGTCCCTCCCTGAGCCAGACGACCATATGGCATCATCACAACCCTCTGGAGTGCTGACGTCATCGCTCGTGCCGTCCTTGTGTGGCCAAGTCATTCTGTCGTCCTGTGAATACGGCCTGAAGTCTTCAATACTATAAATAGTTGATGATATGATAAACAATCATTAAGACGATAAGTAATCTTTAATATGATAATTAGTATATAAAACGATGAAGAGTCTGTCGTCCTGTGAATACGGCCTGAAGTCTTCAATACTATAAACAGTTATTGATAAGATAAAAAATCATTAAGACGATAAATATTATTTAATATTATGAGTAGTATATGAAGGACAATGGAGTCAAGGAGTCAATACGACAAAGAGTCTTTGATATGACAAGGAGTCTGTAATAAGGCAAATAGTCTTAAATTCGACGAATGGCTTTTTATGCGATACTCAGTCATAAATACGACAAACAGCCTTTAATGTGATAAACAATCTTTAATGTGATATTTAGTCATTAATACGACGAGCTGTTTCCAATACGATCAGCAGTCTCATCACAATAACTATACATGTTCAAGATTCCTTGTTTATCTTTTATGGATGAGCAAATTTCTCGAAAGAGCGCAACTCGCACCCTCGTTTTTTCATAAAAATTAGCAATAATGTTCAGCCCATTAAAGCCATGCATGCAATGAATGGACATAATTTATAACATCTGCATGATGCTTTACCTAATGCAAGTTATGGCTAACATGCGGTAATCTATAGGCAATCACCAATTAAACTTGTAAACGAAATGCTATAACTAATTTTGAGCTTCAGGGTAATTCACACATTCATTATTACCCTGATCCTAGGGTAATTACACTCTTCCCTTATAACCCTAATTTCAGGGTAACTCCACTACCCTTATTACCATGAACCTAGGGTATTTACAGCCATCTCTTATTACCCTCATCTAAGGGTAACTCCACTTTTACGTTATTACCCTCATCTTAGGGTAATTCCACGCATCCCTTATTATCTTGATCTAAGGGTAACTCGTCGCACCCCTTTCACCCTTATATTATGGTAACTCCCCTAGTCCTTCATTATCCTGATCTTAGGGTAACTCCACCCATCTTTTATTACCCTGATCTTAGGGTAATTCCACTACCCTTTATTACCCTTATCTTAGGATAATTCCACTATCCTTTATTACCCTGTTCTAAGGGTATCTCCATTATCCCGTATTACCCTGATCTTAGGGTAACTCCACCCGTCTTTTATTACCCTGATTTTAGGTAACTCCACCATCCCGTATTACCCCGATTTTATTCAATTATTCATATCCCCGACAAATGGGGTGATGGGGGAGACAAGTGACCTCGAGTACCCCAGTCCCCATGGGGCAAATTTCACGGCAGTTCACACCCTCCGACAGCGGCTTCACCCTCAACACCCGTGAGCGCCAGGGCGGTTTTTTGGTGGGTGTTTTTTTGGTGTGTGTGTTTTTCTGGTGTGTATGTTTTAGTATGTGTGTTATTTTTCAGTTTTAGCATGTGTGTTTTTTTTTGGTGTGTATGTTTTAGTATGTGTGTTATTTTTTAGTGTGTGTATTTTTAGCATGTGTGTTCTTTTGGTGTGTGTGTTTTTCTGATGAGTATGTTTTAGTATGTGTGTTATTTTTTAGTGTGCGTATTTTTGGTATGTGTGTTTTTGGTGCGTGTGTTTTTCTGGTGAGTATGTTTTTAGTATGTGTGTTATTTTTTGGTGTGCGTATTTTTAGTATGTGTGTTTTTTGTGTGCGTGTTTTTAGTATGTGTTTTTTGTGAGTGTGTATGTTACTTTTTTAGTGCGTGCATTTTCATTATGTGTGTTTATTAGAGTGTGTGTGTTTCTTATATGATTTGTTCTATTTCTGCTCGAAACGATTATCACTTTACAGAATAAAAATTAAATTTTTGCGGATTTTCACTTCCATTATTTTTCTGAGCCATCAACTTTACAAGCTTAGTAATTAGCTTTATTCTTCAAAATATAAACCTTCATGGAACAGACCTTTATGCTTCCGAAGCTTTCTGTTGATTTTTCATACTTCACTTCTGACTGCTTGTAGATTTTTTCATTAAATTCTCAACGATGACATTACCTTATTTCCACAATTCTTTCTATTACCTCGTTTCTACGACATTACACGAGTTTCAACTAACTATTCCTCTACAAGTTCTTTGTCTCACGCTGCCCCCTACCTCTCTCTCCCTACGACTTTCATTCCTCCATCTCTACGACATTCCTCACTCTACCTCACCAAGATTCTCTCCTTTCTCTACATAATCTTTACTCACGTCACTCATTCCTACATCTCTACGGCATTCCTCACTGTACTACACCAACCTTCCCTTCTTCTCCATACAATCCCAGATTTTCTCCTCGCAAAATATTCAATTTTGCCCAGCGCAAAGTCATCTTTATGTGCAGGCCCTCCCTCTGCCATGTGGCGGCCATGAGGCGACACCCTGGCACCCTCCATAGGGCCATTTAAACGCTCCTATGCACCGGCATACATTACCACCGACGCGTATGAATGTCATAAGTGTATCTAGTAATGCTACTGACATGTATCCTGTTATCATGAATAATGATGAGTTATATGGTAGCATTCAATCTCTATCACTTTCATATACCTAGACATTCGCTACGTATAGGTAATAGAGAATATACCATTAATACTGAGGTATTCTACATTATTATGCGATCTTAGTTATTACATTCATACACTGAGACAAATAGGCCGATGGAGCTAACGTTGATGCCTTATTTATATATACAAACACGTGATATAATTCAATCTTCATGACATTCATATACCTATAATATTAATCTCGTGTTGCTTGTTGTCCCAAAGCATAACAAAATAGGAAAATAATCATTAAAAATACAGTTTACTTTCCCCGCTCAGATTAATAACGAATGAAAACGTCCAATAACTGTTAAACTAAAACAACTTGCACGTGATTGATATTCACGCAAGTGTTAATCAAAATATCATTACGTGATGTGAAAGAGAAAATATTAAAGAATAAATACATACGCCATGCACTGAAACAAATGAGTGGGTCCGGATGATCCATTTAGATGCCTCAATCTTGTCTAAACAGCGATGTACTTTCTTGACTCACTTGCCCCCTTTTGTGGGTCATACTGACCTATTACTGGCCCTTTAAATTTCAGGTATGACTCACTTGCGCGCTTATCGCTTTGGACAACTAGCGCAGAATGGCCACGTAGAGGCATTTATGAATGGCCCATTTGTGGGTCAGTATGACCCACAAATGGGCCCACATTTGTGAGTCAGTGTGACCCACAAATGGGACAAGTTAGTCAAGAAAGTGCATCTCGATTTGCACGCGGTTGACTCATCCAGACCCACGTATTTCTCTGAGTTTGTCAACAATTTGTACCTGGAGACTTCATCCGCTGGAAAATACTGCAGTGAAAAATGAACGAGTCTCACTTAATTGCCTTCATATTTAATTCCGGTGCAACTAATCAAAGCGATGAAGAATTAAAGCGCGTCTCGAATTTTTCATGTCAAGCCGCTGGAAAGTTGGTGTATCTGCAGCGTATAGCTGGTGTATCTGCAGCGTATAGCTGGTGTATCTGCAGCGTATAGCTGGTGTACCTGCCGCATATAGCTGGTGTACCTGCAGCGTATAGCTGTTGTACCTGCAGCGTATATCTGGTGTATCTGCAGCGTATATCTGGTGTATCGTCAGCGTAAAGCTGGTGTACATGCAGCGTATAGCTGGTGTATCTGCTGCGTATAGCTGGTGTACCTGCAGCGTATAGCTGGTGTACCTGCAGCGTATAGCTGGTGTGCCTGCAGCGTATAGCTGGTGTACCTGCAGCGTATAGCTGGTGTATCTGCAGCGTATAGCTGGTGTATCTGCAGCGTATTGCTGGTGTATCTGCAGCGTATATCTGGTGTACCTGCAGCGTATAGCTGGTGTATCTGCAGTGTATAGCTGGTGTACCTGCAGCGTATATCTGGTGTACCTGCAGCGCATAGCTGGTGTACCTGCAGCGTATAGCTGGTGTATCTGCAGCGTATAGCTGGTGTACCTGCAGCGTATAGCTGGTGTATCTGCAGCGTATAGCTGGTGTATCTGCAGCGTATAGCTGGTGTACCTGCCGCAGTAAGGATTAGATAACATATGACAAATATATTGTTAAAGGCTTGAGGCAGAGAAGGTAAGCTTTCCATTTGCTATCATATCTTTACAATACGTATAGTATAGAAAATTGCAAAAATGTATTCACCAAACAATTCCAATTACTTAATAAAGTTTATTCATGTAATGAAATTAAAATCTTTTATGGCATTCAATTTCATTTAAATTTCATTAAATTTTATTACTACTGTGTATAATACGCTGCAGAAAATGGTTCTAGGATTAATTTCTAATCCAAAAGAGCGGAAAATAAGATGAGTTTGCAGCGAGTACGAAGTGCAGCCTCGAGGTATATAGGCGGTCGCCGTGCCTCCGTTTCCCCCCGTGTTTTAATCAAGCAGCGCAGCCGAGGGGGAAACGGAGTCACTGCGATTGGTTGCCTGAAGAGACACTGGAGTGCGCAAATGTTGTCGACGTTGGGGAGAGTTGGGGGCTTTTGCCCCCTATGTGTGTGCATATATATATATTAACTCTTCAATCAGCTTTCTACGTATGTATATACTGTATATTAACTCTTCACTCAGCGTCCTACGTATGTGTATACTGTATATTAACTCTTCACTCAGCGTTATATGTATGTGTGTACCTATATTAACTCTTCACTCAGCGTTCTACGTATGTGTATACTGTATATTAACTCTTCACTCAGCGTTCTACGTAAGTATATATTAACTCTTCACTCAGCATTCAATGCGTGTGTATATATTAACTCTTCACTCAGCGTTCTAACTATATGTATATACTAACCGCTAACTCTATAGTCACCATCATTCATCTGTATTTCTTTCACGAATAAATTGATATATTAAAAAATCCTCAATTTTTATCAGTTATCCATGAAAATTATAGCGAGTAAGGCAACAAAATTTCGGAGATTTATCCCTTTACGTACAACTTTTTTTTTGAGGTATCCTCTTTCTTTGTTTACTCCCGGGACATTTCTCTTCACGTCTTTTTTCCGGTACATTTTGAGAAAAACTTGAACACGAATGATTTTTATAATAATTCACAAAACATAATACACCGTAACTGAGAAGTAACATATAACTTCATATATATATATATACATATCCTACTCAATGGGCTATACGCCATCAATTCCTTAGTCGCTTATAAATATTTTAAGCAATTTTATAAAGTTCATATGTTTATTAAGGTCAAAGTTTATTCAAAGTCCCATCCCAGCAGATTTACAAGCATCGTAATTATTATTATTTACGTATTTATTTTACTTATTTACTTATTTCTAAGAGGATGCATATCTAAAAGTTCTGTTCCTATGGACGAAAAAAAATTCGTAAAAAATTTCAAATCGCAGTAAAAATATTTGATAATATCGAGGCGACACGCAAAGTTCCAAAGCATGTCTCGCGTTAATGTGTCTCTCGTTAATGTGTCTCGCGTTAATGTGTCTCGTGGTAATGTGTCTCGCGTTAATGTGTCTCGTGTTAATGTGTCTCGCGTTAATGTGTCTCGCGTTAATGTGTCTCGTGTTAATGTGTCTTGCGTTAATTTGACTCACGTTAATGTGTCTCGCGTTAATGTGCCTCGTGTTAATGTGTCTCGAGTTAATGTGTCTCTCTCACGTTAATGTGTCTCGCGTTAATGTGTCTCGTTTGATGTGTCTCGTGTTAATGTGTCTCGTGTTAATGTATCTCCCGTTAATGTGACTCACGTTAATGTGTATCGCGTTAATGTGTCCTGCGTTAATGTGTCTCGTGTTAATGCGTCTCGAGTTAATGTGTCTCTCTCACGTTAATGTGTCTCGCGTTAATGTGTCTCGTTTACTGTGTCTCGTGTTAATGTGTCTCGTGTTAATGTGACCGCGTTATTGTGTCCCGCGTTAATGTGTCTCGTGTTAATGTGTCTCGTATTAATGTATCTCGCGTTAATGTGTCTCGAGTTGATGTGTCTCGTCTCTTGTTAATGTGTCTCGCGTTAATGTGTCTCGTGTTAATGTGTCTCGTGTTAATGTGACCCGCGTTAATGTGTCCCGCGTTAACGTGTCTCGTGTTAATGTGTCTCGTGTTAATGTATCTCGCGTTAATGTGTCTCGCGTTGATGTGTCTCGCGTTAATGTGTCTCGTGTTAATGTGTCTTGCGTTAATGTGACTCACGTTAATGTGTCTCGCGTTAATGTGTCTCGTGTTAATGTATCTCCCGTTAATGTGACTCACGTTAATGTGTATCGCGTTAATGTGTCTCGTGTTAATGTGTCTCGCGTTAATGTCTCGCGGTACTGTGTCTCGCGTTAATATGTCTCGCGGTAATGTGTCTCGCATTAATGTGTCTCGCGTTAATGTGTCTCGCATTAATGTGTCTCGTGTTAATGTGTCTCGCGTTAATGTGTCTCGTGTTAATGTGACTCACGTTAATGTGTCTCGCGTTAATGTGTCTCGCGGTAATGTGTCTCGCGGTAATGTGTCTCGCGTTAATGTGTCTCGCGTTAATGCGTCTCGTGTTAATGTGTCTCGCGTAATGTGTCTCGCGTTAATGTGTCTCGCGTAATGTGTCTCGCGTTAATATGTCTCGAGGTAATGTGTCTCGTCTCGTGTTAATGTGTCTCGTGTTAATGTGTCTCGTGTCTTCAGATCATATCTCATATTGTTATAGCATGTCTCGTATTGTTATAGCATGTCTCGTATTGTTATAGCATGTCTCGTATTGTTATAGCATGTCTCGTATTGTTATAGCATGTATCGTTTAATATTTTTAACACATCATATTCCGTGACTCAATTATTATCAGGATTAATATCTTTGTTCTATCACATTTCGTTCGTCTTGTTTTTTTCCTGGACATTTCTAACCTCGTCTCGTTGTCCCAGTTCAGTATGAGAAAAGTTCTTGCAACGCACGCTGCGTGTTGCAGGAATTTTACTTGCACTGTGCGATGCATGCTTTGCAAGAAATGACCGACACTGTAGCACATTGCGTGTTTTGAAGGAACTTGAATGTTTGACAATGAACAAACGAAATATGTTGCAGTAACCTAGCTTGCACTGCATGACACTAAGTGCATTGCAGGAACCTGACTAAAAAAAACGCAGCTGTTTCCAAGCTGTTGGACGGACGATGACGAAGGCGGCTCATCAGCATGGCCTTTGAGCAGGAAGTCTTGGAAGTCTTAAACTTGACATGACACGGTTTGTTCAACGCTACTGATGAGCATGTTACGCAATTGGTGTGTTCCGTATTAAGCGTTATTTGTGCTCTTGTTTGTGGGTTGCATGTGTGGTATAATACAAGATTTAATGGCTGATAGTGTAATATAGTAGGTTAAAGTTTCCTACTACTGGGAATTTGACCGCTAAGATCAAGCGAAACCTGCTGTGAGATACGCGTTAATTTTTGGTAGCTGTCAGTTAAGCCGATGATCCTGGCTGGTTTATTAGCTGCTCTCATGTCGGATTAATTCAAACTCCGGGGTGAGTTTTGGCGTGTGATGGTCCTGGGATTTGTATTTATTGGTAAATAAAGTGAAATTTGTGAATATATAATTTAATTGTCGCTTGTAGGCAATTATTTATTTATTTATTTTTTTCAATTATTATTTACCAGTTCTCTAGTTCGCATCCGCTTTGTCATGATTTCCCGTTCTGATTTGTTACTTTAACAGTGTGCTGTTTGTTTTAAATATATTAAATTTAGCTGTTGTGACTTGTGATTGTGTTTCGACTCCGTCCAGCCTAAAGCTTAGATTGATAGCAAACGGGGAAGTTTGTTTCAAATAACTTCCGGTCATTGGTGAGCGTGACAAAGAGACCCTCCGAAATTTGCATGGTCTTCGAAAAGACCTTCTGAGCGAAAAGACCATCCGGTGATTCCTATACTATTATATTGACCTATATTTAATCGGTTTGTCACTGATAGCGTGTCCGCTTATTGTCCATATCTCAGGTATTATACCTTCTGAAGCCACACGAATTGATGTAAGTATGCCTACATCGCAAGGGTTTCCCTTCAGCACGGGCATTGTTTGGGATATTTTAGGAAAAATACTGCAGATTTATTGATAAGGAAACACATATTGTAAAAATATGAAGTAGTAATACTCGAGAGCCTGTTATCTATGGCATCTAATTCTTTAGTTTTTCGTTTTTCTGGCGGTCTGATATCACCTGGTATCTTAAAATAATAGTTGACGAGATATGGAAGACGTTTGCAAAATGCTGTCAATTTTTACGTAATGTAAAGGGAAGTTTAAATTAAAAGAAATAATATCCAATTAATTGCCGAAACTATGGTAATTCAATAAATGAAGTGTTAAGTGTTGGACTGAAAATCATGTCGAGAATCATGTCTTGGGTGCCAATAATATTGTTAAGCTCATGCTATGGAATTATTTAATGAAGTGAGGAGAATTTGGCAGAACATCTTAAACCTCCAGTTTTGATAAATATCATAATGAGCCCTCATCATTATCTATATTATCGCGCTCATTTTAATTTCTGTGTTATCTACTTCTTTACAAATGCATTCTTCATGAATCTTGGTAGCGATAAATTTTTGATAGATTTGCTTGAAATTGCTTATTATTCCATTTGTTCTACTTTTTTCCGTTAAAGCTTATTACTGCTAGTAATTTAGACGAATGAATTATCACAGCTCTCATTGTTGAAATTTTCAACCTTTCGCTGGTGTGGACTTTGGTTTACGGACTTTGAATTGAAAGTGATGATTTTATCTCATAAATTCTTGTAATGAAATAGATAGCCATAAAATATTTTCTAAAGTTTTCTTAGAGAACTTTTGATTGTGTGGTGTACTATTCTAAATTCAGCTGATCCACAACACGAAGTTTACAGAGTGCAATCAACCGAATGAAATTCAATGAAGTATGTGTATAAATGTAAATTTCATTCTTCGGTGTATAATTATTCAAGATATTATAATAGATTTGAGTTGACTTATTTAATTGGTTTTTAATCCAGGCCTGTACACAGTAATTTCAAAATAATATTAGAATTATATTTTATTATTTTATTTCACAGAATTTTGGTCAATTCAAGTTTTTCTGTCATTCCCATCAAACATTATGTTGAGGAGTTATTTTAATTAATTATCCAAATTATAACAATAAATTTGCACAATAGAAACATTTGCTAGAGCAGTATTGAGGTTTTCAAGGTACAAGAAGACAAGAACTAAAAGATTTTCAATACATCGGAACAAAACATTAGAATAGAAGAATAGAATAGAAGTGTCGGCGTTGAAGAAATAGGCCCATGGCCTGTTGCCGAAGAAATAGGCCCATTGACTCAAAATTTGCAAGGTTTCTTACTTTCGGAATTATTGGAGTATTTTTTTAACAAATTCCATCGTTCAAACTTGATTATCTATTTATGGAATAAACAGATCAAATATTTAACATAAATTTAATCTCCAGTCAAAATATTTATGGAGTTGACAAATGAATTTCGATTATAAAACGTAATCTACTTACAGAATATAACTCGTGATTAGATCCGAATGCAATTTCTTAAACTGTTTCGTATTAGTACTAAATTGAAATCATAAAATCAGAATGAATATTTAAGTTAAATTCTCAGAAGATTTGGAACTCTTATGTAGATTTATAGAATTAGAATATAAATTATTATTCCATGGGGTTTCATTACTGTAAGCCGTGTAAGGGTTTAAGCTCGAAAGTCGTGTATAAATTTTATTCTATCGCATATTATCTGGAATTCCTAAGGAATTTTGAATCATTCACAAAATTCATTCGAAATATTAATACAATAAATATTAAGTTGCATTATCAAGTTATAATTGATGTGATTAATTAAAGTAATATTACATGTATAAATTAATCTTAACGTGATACGAAATGGGAGAATTCACAATGAAGCCAAAAACAACTAATGATGCAGAAATGATGTTCAACTAAACATGCGAAGTCTCGAATTAAGTAAAACGTAATTAATTAAAAAGTAAAGTTTCGCTATACGGCAAACGGTGTATAGGCATCTATAGAAACTTATTCGCTCTATAATATTAGATAAAAAAAGCAATGAGTAAATAAGAAAATTGAATATTTACATTCCAAGTATTATGAACTTGCATTCGATAATGATACTAAAAGTTCACGCGAATGACATTTTTGTCCACTTACAATTCTTTAAATTCAAATAATTCACGAATTTCACGAATGCGAAAAAAAATTTAATCGAATGATTTCCAGATGTTCAAAAATTAATTGGGAGTAAACATGAGAAATGTTAACACAAATGTTAATTGTATCTTCGCTTAGGAACTAATGAAGCAAATGAGAATAATATATATTCAGTGTAGCAGCGCAATGGCATCCGCAGTGACATGCCGAAGATTCCAATAGAAGTATTAAAAACCTTTAAAAATTTTTGAAGAAGAAACCTATACGACTTTATTAAAATAATTAAAATTTTAAATCTAAAAATATTGATAAAAAAATAATTTAAATCTAAAAAGCACAGAGGTTTTAGAAATGGGCTGCATCATAAAAATCATGTGTAAATGATTCACTGCAGCTGCTATAATAATTTACCGATCACACAATTTATTTCTTATGAGTTACTAAATTGATTCTACTCCTGCGATTTTCTTGGCCAGTATTTTTGTCATTATTTTAAAGATTTTGTGATAATAGTTCACAATCATTATATCAAGTTTTCAATAGCACTTATGAGTGTTGTCGAGATACTCGTTTAAATATCGTAAAATTTGGAACATTCATGTGAGTATAAATGGTAAATATTTCTGGTTTGTTAAACTTTCACGATTCTTCAGCGATGGTACCGTTGGAGAAGGATATGCCCTGTAAAATTCCCAATGAATTGATTAAACTTAGTATAACAATATGCAGTGAATCATAATATTAAGAAACAAGAACAGATATAAATTCAATACAAGTCAAGTCATCAATAGTTGTAATTTCCAAACATAAAAATGTCAATAAATTATTTTTAAAATATATAAAATAAACAACAATTCATGTTAAAAGAATTCTGAATTTGACCTTTTCAATTCAAGGTTCAGAAAAATAGCATGATATTCTTGTCATTATATCATTGTCTTATTATCTCGAAATTACATTGTCACATACAGCGCTATCATAAATAGACAATCCCAAACAGACACATTACACCAAAACCTGAAACCATCCATAACTGACAATCCTATATAGAGACGCAACATCAAACATGCAGCCATCCATAACAGACAATCCTATATAGAGANGCAGCCATCCTTAACTGACAATCCTACATAGAGACGTAACACCAAACGTGCAGCCATCCACAACTGACAATCCTATTAAAAGACTCACTCGTAATGATGGCCGCCTCATGGACATCCGCCTGTTACTTTCGACCAGCGCCATTACTGTGCTGCGCCTTCTGTTTACTGTAAATTTATAACAATGTTATTATAAATAATTATTTTAAGTTTAAAGCGAATTTATTATAAATAATTACTGTAAGTGTAAAACAATGTTAGTACAAATAATTACTTCAAGTTTATAGCGATGTTATTATAAATAATTACTCAAAGTTTAAAACAATGTTATTATAAATAATTAGTCAAAGTTTAAAACAATGTTATTATAAATATTTTAACGTGATTTCGATATCGCCCCAATAGGAATGACAATAAAATACAGAAAAAATTTGTTTTTCAGGGCTTTAGCATCTAATTTAGAATGAAATGAAACATATGAACGAGGTCGATTGTGTTTACACCAGGTTCATTATATATTGAGATGATTCACGAAGCACAATCATGCATTGAATTTGCCGTTCTTGTTTGACATAAGACATACTCATCAGTATGATCATAAAAATTTATCCTTACTGTAATAAAGGAATAATTTATTGTCAGTTTACGGGTGTCAAGACACGTTTATTGATATTAGCAAGGTGCCAACTCAATTCGATTGCCATATCAAACTGTATATTTAGCTGTCATAACCGTCAATTGTCCACTCTAAAACCACAATCGTCAAGTTGCCAGTTCAGTTGTGATAAAATGTGAAGTGATCAATTCACTTGTCAATGCGTCATCAACATCATCTTCATGAAGCAGTCACTAATTCTTTTGTCCTTTAAAGTCATCGTCGAGCTGTCATACTATCAATTGGTGTGACTGTTAAACTCAAGATAGTTGTTACCACTACGCTGCCATATCACTGTTATTAATGTTATTAATCTATTAATCCCATCTGTCAACTCTGTGTCAATACCCAGCTGTTAACTCTGTGTCACCAGCCATCTGTCAACTCTGTGTCACCAGCCATCTGTCAACTCTGTGTCACCACCCATCTGTAAACTCTGTGTCAATACCCAGCTGTCAACTCTGTGTCACCACCATCTGTCAACTCTGTTTCACCCCCATCTGTCAACTCTGTGTCAATACCCATCTGTCAACTCCCTGTCATCGCCAGCTGTCAACTCCCTGTCACCACCCAGCTGTGAACTCTGTGTCACCACTCAGCTGTCAACTCTGTGTCACCAGCCATCTGTCAACTCTGTGTCACCAGCGATCTGTCAACTCTATGTCAATACCCATCTGTCAACTCTGTGTCACCAGCCATCTGTCAGTTCTGTGTCACCAGCCAGCTGTAAACTCTGTGTCACCAGCCATCTGTCAACTCTGTTTCACAACCCATCTGTAAACTCTGTGTCAATACCCAGCTGTCAACTCTGTGTCACCACCCATCTGTAAACTCTGTGTCAATACCCAGCTGTCAACTCTGTGTCACCACCATCTGTCAACTCTGTTTCACCCCCCATCTGTCAACTCTGTTTCACTTCCCATCTGTCAACTCTGTGTCACCACCCAGCTGTCAGTCAACTATGTGTCACCAGCCATCTGTCAACTCTGTGTCACCATCCAGCTGTCAACTCTGTATCACCACCATCTGTCAACTCTGTTTCACCTCCCATCTGTCAACTCTGTGTCAATACCCAACTGTCAACACTGTGTCACCAGCCATCTGTCAACTCACGCTCTTCATTGCTAGGGTCGCCCGACATTGACCCTCCGACGCGTTTGAGGAAAGCGTCGTCGAGAGACACGACCGCGGGCTTCGCGCGACTGCTCGCAATGTTCGCCATCGTCCGCCGGCGACTCGAGAAGTCCGTTGCCACAGACTCACCAACCTGCTGTCAACATGATGAGGAAAATGTCACCACGATGTGGCAACGAGGCAACAGTCGTTGACGAGGAAACTTCTACGCAAATAACCAGTTGTTGGGAAGTTATTTTAAATAACACGACATTAATAACCAGCTATTTGGAATTTATTCTAAGAAACAGGATAAAAATAACCAGATGTTTGGAATTCACTTGGTGCAAAATAACCAGCGAAAAATAACCAGTATTTATAAGCAAGTCAAAATTGACTTGATTATAAATAACAGTTTATCAATAAACTCATGAAATAAATTATGGAAATATATTTCTTGTATATTAAATGAACTAAGATTATTGATGTTTTTAGATTCTCACCTACTTCGTTGAAAGTCTGAAGCTTTTCAATTGAAGCTTTTTATTATATGGTAAAAATGACACTCGCTTAATTAATTTTAAATATTGATAACTAAAAGTATTATCCACAAAGATATCGAAGCCAATCACCTCCGAGTTTTGAGGATCACTGATTTTCTGCAATTTTTTGGCGTAGTTGACCGCAGTGCTTGCGGACATCTCGACATTTCCCTCCATCGTCATTCGTTGCTTTTCCTGAAAAAATGCCCTCAACAGTAGAGTTTTGTATGCAGATCAAAGCAGTAAATTATCAACTCATTAAAATTTGGATATGTTTCGATACTTCAGTTGTTAAGTGCATGAAATATTGCTAGAGTTTATTAGCGCACTCTAAACGGACCGGGAAATGAATAACGAAACGTCTAAAAACTATGATGAAAAAGTATTTGTGCTTAATATATTTTCTCAAAAGTAGCAAAACGTAATTCCGCCATATATCCCATTTCCCTAGTTAAACAAAATAGTTTCTCAAATCGTTTTCAAATCAAACAAATCCTCAAGAATTTGTCATAATTTTAATGTTTAAATTCAATACCAACTAAAAACCATTAGAATGGTATAATTGGTTTTATTCACACCTTATTTCCGCACGATATATCGATGGAGGAAATGATCTGCGAGAAGGTGGCAATGCGATGGAAGAGCATCGCCGTGAACTGCACTGCCATCACACAGCCGAAGAAGATCACGAACAGGAACCCAATGGGCTCGAGGTGGACGAAATCTTGCGCGATTTCGATCTGTAACGAAAATTTAGTAACGCGGTTTGCAAAACATACATCCATCGCCTCATCTTTTAATTGGTAATTAAAATTTATAAATCGTAAGCCAAACTTTTATTCTATAGTATTGCGGTGTGCAAAACATACATCTATCGCCTCATCTTTTAATTTGTTATGAAAATTTATAATTGATAAACCGAATTTTTATTCTAAGCGAATTTGTCGCTTTTTCAATAATAACTTTGAAGTGAACTTGCAAAAGAAGATGCGATTTCAAATTGAAAAGATGTTAGTTCGGCACACACAACACAGCATGGATGGGTTCATTATTATACAAGTGCTTATATTTTCAAACAATATTATTCATTTTCTTTCGTTAAACGTCTTCACTAATGATAGTGAAAATGCGGACATGACGTTCAGTAAGAAGCAAAGCCCGACATGGATGAAATTTAAGATATGATTAGATAATTGTTAGTGTACGTATTGTGTATATTGTGCAACTGTTTTTTAATAAAATCCCAGGTAAATGAAATACCTGGGTGGACATATCTTCACTGTAGACGTATGTGATGTTGTTTTTGACACCGATGGGCCAGTTGACGTACAGGACGTCTTGGTTAGCTTGCATCAAGAAAATTATCACAATGAATATGGCATTGATCATTGTAAATGAGAACACAGCCATGTTCCTCAGGTCCAGCAATTCTTGTTTCGCCTTTGCCTGAAACGAGAGCAGCATTAAAATTTATTAAAAACGGTGGTTTATGAGTTAATGGTATTCAGATTGATTGGCGAATATAATTTGCTGAGTATTAAGCAACTTCTTTGCCAGCAAATGGTTTAATGTATATGTTATTGAGATGGATGTCACAAATGATAACAAAAAGGTTTACCAGTTAATGATACCATCTTTGTTATTTTTTTAAACTTATTTATAGCAGTAACCAATTAATTCACCACTTTATAGTCTCATTTATCGTATTTTGACTAACGAACCAAGTGATAATCGTTGTATCACTTTATGGTTTGCCGGTATATCATAGCCTTTTTATCCGTCTCCTTCCATTATTAACTCTCTCTTCAAATAAATGATATTATTAAAAATGTAATAATATAGATTTATTTCACTCTTTATGAAGTAACATAGGAAATTTTTAAAATTGGAAAATGAGGGAAGGGAAGAATTTAGTGGAATGCGACTGAGAAGCTTATGAAAACTATTAGATGAATGTAGTAATAAAAATGATAATAGTACAGAGTAATAATATGAAATTAAAATTAATTTAAACGGAAGAAAGTGTAGGTACAATCATGACTTATGGCTTTCCCGAATCAAAACTCCTAATTAACCCCTTCGATTCAAGTATGATTATCATATATTTAGAACATTACTTTGATCATTACTTTTCTTAAATATGCACTTCGCCAAAATCTCACGATCTTTGGGATCAATATTTTAAATGTCATATATGCCGATGCACGATGTATACTGATATATAAATACTATATACACCTTCATCTTTATTCTTCTTCATAAATACTATATACACCTTCATCTTCATTTTCTTCATAAATACTATATACACCTTCATCTTCATTCTTCTTCATAAATACTATATACACCTTCATACCTCGCTGTCCTTGTTCTTGTCGAGGGGCTTGAGGTATCGCTCGATGAGGTCCTGCCAGAACGTGACCTCCTGCTTCGTCAGGAACTCCACCTGCCCATCCGTGTGTCCTCCCGAGGCGTCCTTGTGGCCCAGTTTACCGAAGACGTTCTTGTCTTCCATCCAGTATGGATTGATCAAGTCGTTCCTCTCATCCTTGGTTGCTGATAAACAATCAGTTTCGTCAATAGGGATGAAGATTTATTTTGTTTACCTGAAAACCTCTCCGCTAATTTCTTCTTTATGTATAATAAAAACAAAAGTATTCGTTTTACTATGGCAAAAGTATTCTGTTCAAATGAATGTCGATGTGGAATCATTTCCAGGATAAAAATGACACCTATAGTATATCAACGACACTCTTGACGCTATTTTTAATATTTTTTTGTGAATTTAAAAAAAATCGGTGATTCTCGCTATGAATTAACTAACTGGAATACTGCCACCGAAAAATATACGACTATATATTTCCAACGTTATAATATTGAATCAACTGCATTCTATTTGGAAGTTCAACCAGAAATTTTTGTATTCCTTCTATTAAATTGTTCAGTGTGAAATTTATTGAAAACCAAAAGACTTGACTTACATGTTTAATGACGGTAATCAAGAAATTCCTGATATTAAATTTTTTTAAGGATATTGTCATCTTATTCAATTTTTTTAAGGACATGGTCATCTCGCCGAGGACGCCACATTGAATGGAAAAACCCTATAAATAAACCTATTTTTGAAATGGCATAAAAATTAACACAGTATATTAAATAGCTATAAATTTAATATCAAAGTTAACGTATGCTCAACTTAGCATTTTTAATTGAAACAGCGTGCATACCAGACTTATAATTAAGTTATGCGACATCTATGCATGAACAATGTACGTGAAATTTGTTAATAGAGTAAAAAAATATTTAAAGATATTTTGAATCAAGGGCAATGCTAGTCACTTAAAATTAGTCGAAAATAAATTACGAGGTAAGGTTTTTTTAGCGTAAATCAGTCACCGGATGCTTGACTCTCTTCGTCACTGTAGACGGGGTCAGCGTGTGCCACAGTCTCCACGTGCAGGTCTGAACTCCTGTTGCTGCCACGAGGCGTCATGGTCGAACGCCTTCGCTGAGTGGTCGGTGCCATGCCGAGGTGCCTGAAGGTTATTAGTTGTATTATTGATATTATTATTACTATTATTGTTATGATTATTATTAATATTATTATCATTATTACTATTATTATTATTATTTTTATTATTATTATTACTATTATTATTATTATTATTATTATTAGACTCTTGATTCTTATTGTCGTGGATATAATTTGTATTATTTTCATTATTATTATTTATGTTTCTGCAGAACTTTGAGGGCACGTTACATACTGAAAGTTACGTTAAGCTAAAAGCTTGTATAAAAAATGTAGAAAAAGTATAGGAACGTATATATGTACAACAGCTAAATGTGCTACGAAATAGTTCGGGACGAAACACCGGCACCGAAAGAGAATAGAATTTATGAAAACTCTGATATAAAAATTATCCCGAGTCATTTAAGACAAAATAATTTATTGATAATCGCCCTAGCTAGGGGTAGGAAATTGCATCCGCAAAACCCACTTAGCTAGTGGTTCTGTCAAAAATTGAAAATTACCACTAGTTTGTAGCCGTCAGTTGTGTCCGATTTAATTAGTAATACCTCATTAACTGAAGACTACAGTTGAAGATCAGTCATGCTTGCTATTAATTATATTATAACAAATTCATTGCGTAATTCATCGAGTAATTTACAACTGGTTATGCCTATTATCTCTTAGAGATGAACTATCAATTAATTCAAAAAAGTTCAACTTAAAAATTTTGATAAATCTTATCAATGTTTTCAGAGAATGGCATCTGTCTTTTAATTTTTCTACCATCTACTGGCTCTCAACAGAGCTACCATGCAATTCCAAGTTCCAGTCCTTATAACATTGCTCTGCACCATTAACTTCGCAGCTGCTTGTACCTCATCTATTTGCTCATTTAATGAGAAAAACAAATTTTACGTACATTTTAACTCAATTTAATCATGCATTCTGCTTGAGGCCGAATGTATTCTGGCTCTTGAAGCCGTTGAGGCCGAAATAAATTTTTATTTTGCAAATATTTCAACTCAGTTTTCTATACATTCTATTTTTGTTCAATAAAATATATATAACTCACGCTTCCATACTGTCGAGTAGCTGTTGAGACCGAGTAGCGTTTTGAGACCGAAATAAATTTTTATTTTACAAATATCTCAATACAGTTTTTTGTTCAATAAAATATATTTTAACTCACGCTTCCATGCTGTCGAGTTGCTGCTTTCTTTTGACCGCTGTGCCTCTTGAGACCGTTGAAGCCGAAATAAATTTTTATTTTACAAATATTTCAACTCATTTTTCCATACATCCTGTTTTTGTTCAATAAAATATATTTTTACTCACGCTTCCATGCGGTCGAGTTGCTTCTTGAGGCTGTCGACAGATCTAAGGATGTGTTCGGACATGTATCCTTTGTAGCAGCACATCTTCCTGAAAAAGCCAGCCATGCCGGAGTCACCCTGACCGTTGCCAGTCAATGAAGCCATCCAGCCTGTCTGGGCCTGCTTCTTCTCGGCCTCCTCTAGTTCTTTTTTCTCTCTTTCCAGCTCCTTAGAGATAATTTTAGTCATAGTAATAAATTCAGCACATACTTTTCATTACACAGGATTCATTTAATGGAAAATCTGTCTATAATTTTTTAAAATTCCTCATTGCTCCTTGTCGATCTTGTCAAACGAAACAAATTTGAAGGTAAATCCAAATTTTTTGAAGAATCATCTTTATCTTATTGTTTCTTATTTGAAAACATTTTAAACAATATTGTTCTACATGAAATAATAATTTCAGGTTACATTTAACATTATTTAATAAATATTTGAAGATGACCCACTTCCTTGGATTTCTTGACAGGAACATCTCTTGTGCCCCACGAGACGTCGTTGAGGTTGTAGCAGGAGTAGATCTGCAGGAGGAGGTACATGGATGGCACCACCAGGTAGTAGACGAGTCCTGAATAATGAGCAAACTCTGCATTAATTAAAATCTATATAAATTATTTACGTCTTTATATTGTTTAACGTAGGTATATATCGACGTCAGTATATATTTGCGTCTGTATATAACTTGGCGCAGTATATACTGGCGTCTGTACATTATGGTGTCAGTATATATTGATGTCAGTGTGTATAGATATTAGTATATATTGGTGTCAGAAAATATTAACGTTTGAATATTTGAGGTCAGTATAAATCATATAAAATGAAGTCTTTATTAATGGAAAACTGTTAAGGAATTACTTTATTAGCTAATCCATATTACCTAAATGCAAAGTTATCACGAGAACAGAATAATTTGGATTTTCAAATATTTTAAAAATAGCATAAAATTGTTAACGTATTACACATCAATTGATTGGCACGCTAAATCATCTAGATTAATAATTATATCGAACTTTCTCTGCCAGTGGCACGTTAAATCATCTAGACTAATAATTATATCAAACTCTCTGTGCCAGTGACACGTTCAATCATCTAGATTATTAATTATATCGAACTCTGTACCAAGAAGTGGCAAGTTTGGAAATGGTTATGAATTGGTTATGAAAAATTCACCAAACGCACCAGTAGGGAGGCACCAGAACTCTTGAGGATGCAGCATTGCAGTGATTATGAAGGACGCCGCCGTGGCGAACAGGAACAGAGATGAAGGAGTCAGAAGTCCCTCTTCCATGATGTTCAGAGCGAGAGCCACGGCCACCGCGCACATGAGTAGTGCGTATATCGCTGTCAGCACGTACGCTAGCTTGATCTGCGACATATTTCATGAATAAATGCTGAAAATATTCTTATAAAATGTGAGAATTATGGGAGAATTTATGCATTTTGGAATAACACATATAAGAAACAATGAAATTTAACTAGGCAGAAATTATTCCCGATGTAAATTTTTTCTGAATTTTTAAATTAACAACTGAGTTAAGAGAACTTTGCTTAAATTCAGCTCGTACTATCATGTGGTGACAAAAAAGTGACTTTTGTTCGAATATTTTATCAGCATGTGGTCATGAAGGCCAGGAGGGAGATGAAGGCTGCTCACCTGAGTCGCGGACTTGGCGAAGAAGCAGGTGATCATGAAGGCCAGGAGGGGGATGAAGGCTGCTCACCTGAGTCGCGGACTTGGCGAAGAAGCAGGTGATCATGAAGGCCAGAAGGGGGATGAGGTTGAGCACCAGTGCCCATCCGTTGCTCATGCCGAAAGCGGCGCTCAAGGCACCCACCAGCATCAGGAAGATGGTCCCGGGGCCCACGACTGTTCCAAGCATCAGCATCATCTGCAAATTATTCATGGTTGTGATTTTTTTGTTAACCACAATTTGTTGGTACAATAAAGTTGTCGAGATTTTATCTGCCTATAAAATCATATCTATTATCCATCTGAAAACTTGCTTCTTGGTTCATGCCATTAGAATGTGAGTAATGTGAGTTAGCCCTTGATAGAGCTTGATAAAAGACTAAGAAGATTAATAAAAGTTATGACTGGAAATGGATTCTTGATAACATCACGAGGACTCAACTGCAAAAGCTGAGAACAAGCACTAAAAATGAAGAAATTAATACAAAAATGGAAGCACGATATATTACGTACAATATCATTTGAACTCCTTGTACCTGGTAAAGAATGTAGAGCATGGAAATGTTGTCGTTGATTTTGACTGTGATCTTGTAGTCTTCAAGAACATCCATGATATTGGCCAATGTTGAAGGCACCCATCGCCGGCGTTGGTTGTAGAACTCGCCGAAGCCCTCAGGGGCGTGAGTGTAGGCGTCAGAGGCGGCCGAGTACTCGACTCGGTAGCCACGCTTCAGAAGCAGCGTGCACAGCCACCGGTCCTCCCCTGTACCGGCGATACAGTTACGTGAGGTTGGGAGCGTGACGGAAGTTTTTTAGAGAGATAATAGATAATATCTAATAGATGTTTGCTTCAATAGAGCAAATATCTATTGGAGTTTGGAGTAATGTTTGTGTGTGTTTAAGTTCGAAATGTGGTTAATATTACGCTAATATGGGTTAATGTTGAACGCTTATATATTTACTTGGCACTTTAAGAATTACGTGATTTTGGGGAAGGGTGGAAGTATTGGGGTGGGGAAGTATTTATGTTAAGTATCAAGCACATACTTAACATAAAGAATACACAAGTTTGGTGAGGGTGGAAATGTTACACTTTGAAAACGTGAAGAATTACGAGAGTTAGTGGGTAAGATGGAAATGTATAGCTTTGATTCGATATACATTTCTCGCGTTAATAATAACACAAATTTGGGGCAGGATGCAAGTGTTATGCTACGTTATATACTTAACTCTTGAAGAATTTAGTGATTTTGATGGTAGGGTGGAACTGTAGCGATTAAAAATTAATTTCGCTTCAAATAAAGAAGTAGGGAGTCATGTCGCTAAAGCTTTATTTCAAACATTAGTTTCTGTGAGAGCAAGTCAATTTGTGAGCATGGTGAATTATAGAACAATTCAATTGAAGAGCACTGTGAATTAGAGAGTAATTTAATTAAAGAACAATTCAATTAGGGAGCATGGCGAATTAGAGAGCAATTCAATTATAGAGCATGGCCAATTCTAATCCAGAATGTCATGACCATACAGTGACAAAACATTCATCCCGGAACAACAGAACATGTTGATATTTCTGAATTTGAGGTATTTTTTAACCCTTTTCGGACAGTTTATAAAGTTATGCCTCAACTTAGTACGATTTTCAAATTGCAAATAATGCAGTCTTTCGTGGTTAAGCAATATATTGATCCTGCCGTAGTGTTTATGGAGTAATAAGAACACATTGTCCATAATTTACTTATTGCGTTAGTGGTAAAATCCTTTCCACGTACTAATAAAAAAGACATTAATGATCGAGGAATATTCATAAATTTTAATAAAAATTATAGTGAGCAAGCTAACCTTGATCGTACTGCACGTAGTGGCGGGCTCGGTTGGACACAGTCGTGTACTTCCTCATGACGCTGTCGTCCATGAGAGCTCGGCCTCTGAAGAGTGAGAAGCACCCCGGGCTGCAGAGCACGCAGCCAATCATGTGCTCTGTAGCTTTCTGCAGCCAATGGCCGATAGCGTACTCAAACTTCTGGTACCACACCATCATGCCTGGAATTGAGAGTTGCAGAACATAAGGGTTGTAATATTTTTGAATACATATACATAGGTCATAATTTAAATATATTATCGGAGTCTGAGGTTTAAATATTCAGAAGAGCTAGATGCTGTACCAAACTTACAATTTATATTTATATTGAAATAATTCGAGGAGAAGTACAGATAACAGTATGTACATGATTGATTTCCGTTTTTCACAACTTCTCACTGGGTAAATATTAGAGATTACCTATGGACTTCATTCATAATGTCTTTAAATTACTGATTTTCTTCCACATTGTAAGTTAATTTTAGAACTGCATTCAAATAAGAGCTGAATTAGACTCTAGCTTATCCGCTCTCACTTTTGCCCACAGGATTCAAGCTTAGCCCAACAATATAAGTCCATTTATCCAACAAATTGCCATAAGAAAACAAAATAAGTCCACTTACCGCTGTTCACAGTATTCGAGTGTAACCCAACAATATAAGTCCACTTATCTAATATATTGCCTGAATAAAAAAAAATAACTCCACTTACCGCTGCCCACAGTATTCGAGTGTAACCCAACAATATAAGTCCACTTATCCAATATATTGCCTGAATAATAAAAAATAACTCCACTTACCGCTGCCCACTGTATTATAGTGTAACCCCACAATGTAAGTCCACTTATCTAATATATTGCCTGAATAAAAACAATAAGTCCATTTAGTGCTGCCCACAGTATTATAGTGTAACCCCACAATGTAAGTCGACTTACCACTGCCTACAGGATGGATGCGGCCACAGGCAGCCCCGAGGTTGGTATCCTTCTTCATGAGGTCGACGAGCATGCGGACGGACCTTGCCGTGAAGTCGATGTCGCCATCTAGCGCGAGTAGGTAGGTGTTCTCGGCGATAACTTCTTTGCGTTTTAGCGAAAGCGAATCTTGGTCCATGAGTTTGAAGCCCAACAGGTAGTACATGTACATAACCTAATGGAAATTTTGTTGTTTATCAAGGAAAATGTCTTCTTCGGCAAACACAGGTGTTTCAACGAAAGCGAATCTTGGTCCATGAGTTTGAAGCCCAACAGGTAGTACATGTACATAACCTAACGGAAATTTTGTTGTTTATCAAGGAAAATGTCTTCTTCGGCAGCCACAGGTTTCAATCTGAGTTATTCTCGTGTACAAAAATGTAAATTTTTTATTGAACTGTCATGATAAAAGTTTTAACGTAACGGGTTAACTTCATCGTTTAATTTTTTAAGTCCTCTACTGGTTTTAAAGATAAATCTAACATTCGTTAGAGAATTCTAACTTCACAAGAAACGACTGTTAGCCATTCAACTATTACCAAGAAGAAATTAAATAGTTAATTTTTACCACACAAAATTCGAGCATAACCAATCCTTTATGATAAAGTCATATGTTATTAATTTTTATGAGACAACACTATAATCAAATGTGACTATATTGGCAATTGATGAACTTTCTATTCGACAAGTGAGAGATGATGGATTTAGACTTAATATTTTAAATGATGAAAATACCAAACATTCCGACGCAAAGAACAAGTAAAATATGCATTCGTCTTACCCGGCCATCGTATTTTTATGTGCGATCTTCTATTTCTTTTTGAGATGGTATACAAAATTAAAATTCTTTAAGTTTAAGTCTGAAACTAGGCGTTTTTAGAGATGCCTAATTTACATATCCAATTAGAAGCAAATTACGATACCATTAATGGTTATATAATTACAAAATTACAAAAACCCATGCGACGTAAAATTCTCTTAAATCATGAATTCGTCTTACCTGACTCCACCTTTTCTTGTGTCTGATCTTCTGCTTGTCTTTGAGATGGACGATGAACTTGGTTTTTCCAGGCAAGGTCCAGACCAGGCGTCCCCCGTAGGGTGTCGGGTACCGAGTGGGTGGCCGCAGATGCATGATCGTCTGGTGGATGTAGGAGGCCGCTTCATCCATGCATCCTAGCAGCTCTCGCACGAACCCGTTCACCACGCAGTAATCTGCCTCAGGATCTGGCAGCTCGAAGGCGTCGTCGAAAAACACGTGAGCTGTGAAGGCAATAAGTTGATTTTTGGAGAACTAGAAGGCAGAAAAAGATCAGAAGACCATTTGTATATATGGAGTATATATTCCGAGATTAATAATCACACGATATAAGTGATCTCAGCTCATGAGCTGTAAGTGAGCTGTTCTTATGAATAAAATAATTTGAGATCACTAATTAATAGCTATAAATGACATCAGATGTGAAGGAAAACTATACTCGTTGTAAGAATGATACGAAGATATTAAAGATAACTCACTCTCGAAATTAAAGTTAACTCACTCTCGAAATTAAAGATAACAAATCACTCTCGAAATTAAAGATACGTAACAACTCACTCTCGAATTCGTAGTAATCAGGGTCCTTCATTCTAAGAAAATTCCTTGCAAGGCGTCTGGCTGACTGATCTTCATCAACCCTCAAGACGCTTTTGAGGAACTCCATCATTTCCTCGGAGTTTTCATGCCACATTGTGGCGCAGGAATAGATTCTTGTGGTGTGGTCTGATTCCTGGATATCATCGAACGCAGCGAATCCAGGTGCAAGCTGCACAAAAGAATGGAAATATATCAATTCTGTAATACATACGATGCTTGAATTCTTCCGATTAAGCCTGATCTCAAACAATATCTCAAATGATACGAGTACATTTACTTGCATATGGTCATGTAAGCACCGTAAAGTAACAAAAATTTCCCCCATTAACGCTGATACCTTGACATCTTCCTTGTCATCTGCTGCCATCTTTTTGTTATCCTTATTGGCAAGCTCGTTTCGTCTGCGGTTCATAACCAAGCTTTGGTCGATCAAGAGGGAATCGTACATTGGCGTAACAAACATTTTCTCAGTTTTGGCGAGGGGCTCGCGCTTCGGCGTCCAAATGTGCAGTGTGATCCATGTTTGTGAGAGCAGCCACAGGAACCACAGCAATGAAAACTACCACAGAACATGAAAAAGAGCGGCGCTTTAATCGATAGTAAATTTGTAAATTCGATTCGTTTGGGCCGCCATTAATAAGTAATAAAATAGGTACAATAGATAATGTATAAAATATATTCGCCGTACACTGACTATGATCGTATCCGTAAACACATTAGCACAGCCCTAATGGAAAAAGTCACTTGTATATGATTGAACACAATGTGATCCTCGCGTGCAAACTAACTTCGATACGAATTGTTAAAGACATCAATACAAGACTAGAACACGATGAGTTCAAATTATCGAGTCTGACATTTAATGATGAGTTCAAGACTTCCAATGAACATCAAAACTCGAAGATTTCAAGTTATCAATTCTCACATTTTCATTGTAATTTCTCGACATCTAGTCAAGACCAGAACACGAATTATTCAAATTAGTAAGTCTGGGATCATCATGGTACATTTACGATATAAAATCTCACTGCAAAAATTAGTAATTTTACGATATAAAATCTCACTGCAAAAATTAGTAATTTTATGATATAAAATCTCACGTCAGCCACGAAGAAGTCAAAGACGCTGGTGCCCTGGTCATAGGTCCAGAAGACATAGCCGAAGACGTTAGGGTAGGCGCAAGGGTTTTCAGTGCGAGCTCCACACATGAGGATCAACGTGCATACCGTCGTGGGCACCACCAGTGTCACGGGCAGCGAGAAGCTAAACTCTTGCATCGAAATCTTGCACACGAACTTGCCTGGGAGAATGAAGGCCGAGGAGTTTTAAATATGCTGAATGCGATATAGAAAACATAGTCGTAAAAAGTGCACCGCTATTTTAGTAATGACCTCATTTATCAGAGTACCTGCGAGGAACACATCTTATGGAGTAATTTTTGAGTAAAATAACAGCTGGTGTCTTTACAGACAAAGGAAAAAATTGTTTCAGACACACGGAGCTAAATGATTGGTGATGAGATTAAGTGCATTATATTTGTCTCACAATACTAAGCGGAGTGCTGTAAATAAAACGAAAACTCTATCACTAAAAATGTTTCAAGCATTTCATATTATAGCGTTGAACTACTAAATATGTCAATCTTGGAATGCTTAGCAGAGTGAATGTTATCCTGATGTATAATTCACGTAAAGCGTATATTACCGAACTCGTAAACTTTTTAACTTTTTTTATGCCTTCTACTGTTACAATCTTTCAATGGAATTTCTATTTGGAAGTCGCAGATTACAGTGACAATAATTTTTAATAAAAATTGAACTCGGGACAATAAATATTAGTTAAAATTACTCTCGGGACAATAATTCTGAAGTAAGAATTACTCTCGGGACAATAATTGTGAAGTAAGAATAACTCTCGAGACAATAATTCTGAAGTAAGAATTACTCTCGGGACAATAATTCTGAAGTAAGAATTACTCTCGAGACAATAATTGTGAAGTAAGAATTGCTCTCGGGACAATAATTGTGAAGTAAGAACTACTCTCGGGACAATAATTCTGAAGTCTTACTGAAGATGTAGCAAAGATACGCTGCCAGCATCTGCGCTAGGAAGAAGTATACCGGAGTGTTGCCATTCTGATCGATCGGCGTAGGTTCCTGTAGAAACAAAATCCATAAAAATTTACATGATTGATGAATGCTAGGAATTATTGCGGAGAAAATTTATGGTTAAAAAATTACACTTTATCTTATACCTATTTCGGAGAGATTTTTTATATGTTTTATTATTATATTCGTGTAGCCCGTCACTAGGAATCTGCATGAGGTACTCACTTGTAGAGGCACTCACTTGTAGAGGCACTCACCTGTAGAAGTACTCACCTGTAGAGGCACTCACCTGTAGAGGCACTCACCTGTAGAGGCACTCACCTGTAGAGGCACTCACCTGTAGAGGCACTCACCTGTAGAGGCACGATGTCTGCCATGGAGCTGCCGGGCAAGACGCTCTCGTCCTGTAGCGGGATGCGTGTCTCTGTCGCGTTCAGGGAAACCGCCCTGAGAAACAATGCAATGCAAATTTATTTTTAAATATACTAATTTACTTATAATGATTATGACTATTTAACTTCAAAAATACTAATGTTCGTATTCACAAAAATGTGAATGTTTATTCTCATCAAACCAGTGGATTAATACAGTTTTCAATCAAGTTCAAAACTGAGTGAATTTGAGAAGAAATGTAATTTTACATCTCAACACAATTTAGAACTAGAAATAGAGTTAACAATTCTGACGAGTAAACGTTCTATTCTGTTTAAAAAATCCATCTTTTCTGAGCTAGGCATTAAATAAATGAAATTAAATCAAACAGACCAGTAATAATTAGAACTACACAGGAAATCGTCCCGCGCTCCATCTGCATGCAATTCAAGGAAGAAGTTAGGAACATGGCCTTCAGATTAATCGTTCACTCTAATCGAGGTTCGTCGCTTGGGTCGATGTTTCTAGTAAATTATGTGCATATAATTATTGATGTTTATAATTATTGATGTTTAGTACTGGAGATATACAGGCGCGTCCATACACAATGTCTATTGGACAGGTACACATCCTTGCTTTGTATTTTACGTTCGGTGGTGGGATGAAGAGGAATTTCAGATCAGTGAGAAGCGGAATTTAGTATAGATTAAATTACATCATTAATTAAGTGAAAGAAAAATATGCTCAGGAATGAGTTAACTCATTATCTCTCGAAGTAAATTGAACATCAGATCGCTTGTGGGTCCTCATTCGCCCAATTCAAAATAAGGTAATACATATTGATTAAATTAATAATGCAGTGGAATCTGATTCTTTCTAGATTATATCACATATATGCCAATGCATATTGATTGTAGCCGAACGAAATTATATCCGCTGCCAGCAGAATGAAAAATTTATTAAATGAATTATGCTTGCTATCAGAAACCAAGAATTCGCTGACACACGAAATTCAATGAAACACGAAATGATGTTCATCTCTACCACCGAGACGAAGATCAAAAACAGGGTGACGCTTACTTTCCTCGCAAGCGAATATCAAACATGACCTAATGCGGCGACAGGCCTATCCAGGCCTATTCTTCAATGCCGAAGATACTATACTAATGCTCAATAATCTCTAAGACGAATATCGAAAGCGACGTGGTGCTCACTTCTCTCCGAAACGAATATCAAAGACTATGCCGAAGTCATCGAGACGCAATCCCATGACGACGACCATGACGACGAAGTAGACGCACACTTTCAGCACGGGCACGACGAAGTAGATGACGTAGCGCGTCTTCCAGAGCCTGCGCTTGACACCGCCCAGGAACCGCACAAAACCTGAAAGTTGGAAACAGATTAAAAAATTTGAATGTTTAAATAAATTTTAAATTAAAGCACTTCAACCTAACCTGCATCATGACACATCGCAAAAGTTTAACTTTTAGGCATTGGTAATTTAAGAGAATTTTTTTGCAATTTTCGAAGTGGTGGACAGGCAAATTTTTAATTCGACTTTAGAATAGCATGTTGGAATTGAAAATTTGCGACCGCATATTTACACGTGACTTCAGAAGTGCTTATGGAAAAAATAATAAAATGTTTCGAGATGAGTGAAATTATGAATAATTAAATTACTTGGGGGAAGGAAAGCTATCTCACAATTTTTTTTAGAAAAGTTAGCTAGATTTATGATACGAGTTAATTCCAGCGTTGATACATGGCTCACTATAATATTATAGTGAGCCATGTATATATATATATATAAATATTATATTGTGGTAGTGTCAGCTTTAGTGAGGCAGATTAGCCTGTCGCCGTTTCTTAATCTCTAGACCACTTAGTCGATTTTGACTGGAATTTTCGCAACTTTTTTGCGGGTTTCGAAACCTCAAATCGCTGCTCAATATTGGTGATCTTAACCGCGCGACCACCTCGAGGCCGAGAGGCGCTCCTATACGGGAAAAGTATTTGAACACCACGAGGAAGAAGTTTTAACAATTAAAATTCATCTAATATATTTTTAATCCTATTCAACAATGCTTTTAAACTCACCCCAAGAAGATTTTGTATCAACGTAGTTCTCCCACCAGCCAAAGGAGGTAAGGAATAACGCAAAAGGGATCGCCCAGGCAGGCAGGAGCGCAGCGTCGCTCTGGAACGATAGGATCAGCGGCCAGACCACAAACCCTGTCAACTGGAACATTATGGCGACGATGTCCATTGTCAACTTGGCAGGCCTGTTTGGATCTTCGTCAGTTCTTGACAACATTCCTTGGGTGAGAAATTTCATCATTGTACAGTTCAATTCAGAATTAATTCAATAAGTAAAAGGACATAACGAAAGAAAGTGTGGACAAGATTCAACTCATCTCTGGCCCTTTGAATTATAAGTTATCTTATTTAATTTTAAACCTCTTGACAGTGATTTCTTATTTTTAATTATCTGAAGTATGCCTGCAAGTGCAGGATTTTGATGCCAGTATGAATTATTTATCGTTGCATTCAAAATATGATAGAAATTCAATGATTTGCATCAAACACAAAATTAAAAGAACGTGAAGATCCTCCAATAATTCTTGTTGCGCCTTTGTTATTTACTGAGCTGAATCAGAATTCAGGGCAATGGCACATTCGATTTTTTGAACTTAAAACTTGTACAAATTCTTCAGGAAATAGAAAGAGATTTGATTGGTATAAATTTTCCTATAATTTGAAAAGCTGATAGTGCTGAAATTATGATCCTTTGTTATTTGTTTATAAAACTGTTACAAATTCTTCAGGAAATAGAAAGAGATTTGATTGGTAAAACTATTACAATAATTTGAAAAACAGATAGGGCTGAAATATTGCTGCATTGTTATTTGCTACAATATTTTTACCTTATAGATTTAATCTGTACAGTACTCACCCAGTACCCCGGGCAGGACAGAAACACAGTTTGTGAGCATGGCGCCTTTGATGGAGTCCAGGTCTGGCAGAACAGCGTATATCAGCACCGCCACCCCCGCGCTGTGGCACATCTCGAAGAAGGCAACCACCAGCAGGTCAAGGTACCGGCGACACGCCACTTCTTCGGGCTTCTCGGGAATCTCTGGATCCTTTTCATAGAATTTTGTCACGAAGCCCTGAATAAAATACAAACATAGTGAATTTACGATACATTTTTTTAATTATATTTATATTTAAAAAATGAATACCTTGGTAAATCGGCGAAGATAATGCCCTACAGAGCTTCTAGGTCTAAATATCAACCACCCTCTTCAGCAAACGCATAGCTTTTGTTCCGTATCCTGCCCTTCAGTCCAAAGGGACGACATTGCAATTTTTCCTTCTGACCAAATGCTTTCACCTTGAAAAAGCACATCCGGAACGAACGTAGCATCGTCTCGACTTCAGGGACGATGAATGCGAAGAAGAGCGCCCATGCCCAAGCCACGTTCTCGTACGGGTTGGTTTCCACGGTGTATGTCGTCTTAGCATCTGATTCACAACAAAGAAAAAAAACTGGTAAAGATTCTTCCACGAAAAAATTATTATTTATGCAAGCATATCACAAAGCGAGCAGAACTCAGCGACCATTTACGCATTACGTTGCAGAGAACTCTACCAGTACTATGATAGTAGATACTACATAATGTTCCCATGTACGAGTACATATAAAGCATGTACCTAAGGCATTTACAGCTCGTGCGAGTACGAGTAGCAAATGCATGAGTATGCCTGTCTATAATTGACTAAGAAATTAAATACTTTGCCTACCTCACGTATATAAGAGAGTAATATATTGCCTGAATCTGTTACTTACTCAAAACGCTTCTGTTGACTGCTGGGCACAAGTCAGTGACTCGGCCAGGCTTGAGCTGGGCAGCCATAAGGAGCATGAGACTCTTGGCTATCAGACCGCATCCCAAGACGATCGCGAATGTCAGCAAGTAAGTCAGCAGCTGCGGTTAACAAAAGAAAACAGGCGATTATTGGTGCTGAATTATAACACCTACATTGTAACCTGCCTACATTGGAACTTACCTGCATTGTATCACTTATGGAGCCTCTTTTAGCAATCGTTTTCCATGCTAGGAATGATTGCACCAGAGGTGATCAATGATACAGTGTGCGTCATAGACGATCCTAGATTCTATTTTTATCGCTGCTTTTAGCAAGTTAAATTATGAAATAACTGTTAATTCACACGCAACTTTATGGTGTCTAGGGAGTTTTTATTTTATTTCCTCGCCGTTAGATTCACGGCCTATAGTATCATTTATTTGGGAAATGCGTTTCGGTTAGTCTGTGGGTAGATCTTATTACTAGCAGCCAATGCTAGCATATTTCAGTAGTGCTATCAACAACGGATGATCAGGCTCCACACTTTTCAAATTTCCATTAACAATTGTGCAGTGTTTTGCAGACATTCGAAATGTGCAGATACGCATATATTTTTCAGCCTGCACATTTCGAATTATTTGTCAATCGACATACAACGAACCCATAAAATTATGCGAGTTCAATGTGCTCAGCAAATAAATTTTAAAAACTTTAATTGGGGGCACAAACCAAACGACTTTGCTTTGGGTATCGCAAACGAGCCTTCACAAACTAAAATGATTGTTGGTAATTATAATTTGCAGGGTTTGTCAAACGAACCTTAGCAAACTTCAATATATGTTGTCCGAATTTATCGGAGTCTTCCGAGAAAGAGGAGATGGGGGGAGGGGGGTCCTCGAACATGTCCCAGTTCTCGGGGCGCTCGTCTGTGGGGGCCGCACTGTACAAATAAAAAACATTCTTATTAAAAATAAACACTTTACGGATGAAAAGTTGAACACTGTGCGGATAAAAAAATTGAGTGCGTTTCGGATGAAAAAAATATGCGCTTTTGTGATGAAAGTATAGTCGATTTAAAAAAAAGGAAACTTTTCGGATTAAAAAAAATTCACTTCGTAAAACTATCGAACTGCGTCGGAAGCCACACGAGTATGGAGAATTAAAAATAGAGATCAAAATCAGTTTTGATTTGCTGATTAGCACTAATTTTATACCTCAGTCGAGACCTAAACTTACTACTGACAAAAGACAAAATATCTAATTTTCATTAAAATGAAAAATATCAGCGAAATTTAGTGGAAACATAATTTTTGGCAAATTTTAGCCTTAATATTATTGAGTATTTTGTATTACTTGACAACTCATAATATCCATAAATTAATTTAATGTAACTGAGCAGCGATTTAATAAAAAACACTGTAGACAGAACTGTTAACAATCTCAATGTAATTATAGTTAAAACACGTAACGGAAAATTTTACCTTGGCGGAGGCTGACCATGCCTACCAGCAGCGTATTGCTGGAAATATTCCATGAAAACACTAGCAAAATATTTGTAATTCATTTCTGCCTCAAGAGCAGAGATTGTACTGAAGAAAAATAGAATTCCTCGATAATTTCGGGGAAATTACATTCTCGCAAACATTCACTTCAGTGTTTCTTCTATGATCTAACGTTATGAACATATAAGCGGAATGATGCACACTCACACAGACTAAGCATTTTATTCATATTTCATTTATGAATGAACCCTGTTCATATGTTAATGAATGTTCCTGTATGCTCGAAAATTGATCCGTACTAAAACTTTCCCCTAGTTTAAGTTCGGTTTGGTTAACTGCATAGTTCGTTTTGGAAAATACAGCAGTTAAGCTAGCCCTAGAGTACTAAACACAACTTTGGTTTTCAGTACCGAACAAGGAATAGAATTTGTAGAAAATTTCGAAAACCTTTCAAACTAGTCAGGTACAGAGCGGGACAACACTGCACCTCAGGGCACCACTAGCTCATCATACATCACACAGTATCGCCTACGCAGGTTTCTCAGAATCAGAAAGCGTTATATTTTTTGTTATAGTTTAATTAATTGTAAAACTTCACAAACAAGCCCAGCCTTTAGTGTTGATACGATTCAGATTAAAATTATTATATACAGGTTTTTTAATCACGTGAGCCGTATATATTTTCATAATATTTCACGTATTTAAGCGCATATCACGCCCTGCAATAGCGCTGTTATAATGCAGCTTTTTCCAAGGGAAGCGTATTTACACAGAACTCAATCATGAAGTTTGTCCCAGTAATCACCAAACTTCATTTCCAGCGACATTGGTCTTTGATTATTTGTAAATGGCTTCCAAGCTAACGAGGGATACCGAAAACTTGTAACGTAACAACCTCTCACGCAGACGACGGAAGCGTCACTGACACGTGTCAGCAGGCACCACATGCTTTTATGGGATATATTTATGTGTTGTGTACATGTATAGTAATCCTATATGCTGATATTAATTAACGGTTGTGTGGGATATATTTATGCGTTGTGTACATGTATAGTAATCCTATACGCTGATATTAATTAACGGTTGTATGGGATATATTTATGCGTTGTGTACATGTATAATAATCCTATACGCTGATATTAATTAACGGTTGTGTGGGATATATTTATGCGTTATGTACATGTATAGTAATTACATAAGGCTAATATTAACTATCAGTTGTATGAGTAATACATGAAGTTATATAGTTGTATAGTAATCCTATGCAGCTGATATTAACTAAAGGTTGTATGGGTTATGTTTATGTGTTGTAAACCTAATATACTAATTTGATACAGCTAATATCTACTAACTCTAGTATGGATTATATATATATATGGTTATATATAATTGTATACTTATCCTTTAAGGCTGATTTCAACTAACACATTTGTCAATTTTTTCCGTAATTTTTTTCAGCCGCAGTCTTAAAAAATTTATATGAACGGTAAGGAGACTTGGTTAGCCACTGCATGTTAATTCTGCTTCGCAATTAAATCTAATTTAGTACATGCGATTAGAGAAGAACCGCCTCCCTGTAACAGTTTGTATTTTGTATATATAAGTATTGAATTTAAAATATGAATAGTCGTTCGCATTTTTAATGGAGACTAGCAGGTTAACGTGCCGTTGTTGTGTGTGAAAATAAGCAGGTTAACCCCCATAATCCTGGCCTGCTCAGGAATATGGAGAATAGTTGCTATGGTAGGTTGTACAGTGTACAAGAGTGTACAGTGTACAGTGTACAGAGTACAGTGTACAGTGTACAGAGTACAGTGTACAGAGTACAGTGTACAGTGTACAGTGTACAGAGTACAGTGCACAGAGTACAGAGTACAGTGTACAGAGTACAGTGTACAGTGTACAGTGTACAGTGTACAGTGTACAGTGTACAGAGTACAGTGTACAGTGTACAGTGTAACCCCTGCTTGCTAAATATCTCCGCCAAGGGGACAGACATGACGGTATACTAAGCCTACCAGTTCTCTTTCGAGAGTTCGAACCCACAAACAAGTTCTCTCAAATTCATACGTACATTAACGAACAATTTAATTATTTAACGAATTACACAATATTTACACAATATTTATTTAACGAATTATACAATAAATGAAATGAAGATAAAGTTGAAAATGGCGTAACAAGAAATTTAAATTTTAATAAAACGGTATATGGCTTAGGATGAGATTTTGTTGGTAGCGGCCAGTGGGCTAGGTTCGACCCAAGATTAAAATCTCACCTGATATTATTTATTTGTTTATTAAGGATGTGGGGTTTTCCCCCATGTCCCCTCATACCTGTTGATGCCAGTAAGTGGAATTGATTCGTCCGCATCGTCGGATAATTCCTGGTCGCTGTCGTTGAGATCCGGGATGTGAAATCCCACATTCGGGGACCTTGCCATCTGATGAATAGTATGCAAGTGAGGTAACGTATTAAAAATGTGAAAAAACTTGAAATAGAAGATGAAATAAACCTTTGCAACGCTCGCATCCTAATTCAAATTAAGAGAAGGAAATAAGTAGCAAGCACTACTGCCATTTGCCTCGTCCTCATATGCAATGTGTGAACGATGTTACGAAAGTTTCTAAGGACAAAAACCATTTCCGCCATGCCAATATCCTGTTATATACAAGCTTTATCGCTACTGTAAGACAAAACTTCAATTAATGCCTCATATCTATTCAAGTAATAAAACCATTGCAATAAAAAAATGAAGGAAGTATGACGGGATAAGTGGTTTTTGGTCGCCAGGAGGTGTCAAGTAAAGAGATATCATGAGTATAGCGAAGAATATTTTGATAAAAACAATGTAATGCTTGACAAAAATGACGTCACATGAGGCCATTGGAACCGCTCATGTCTCATCGTGACATGTGATGATAAATGTTCAGACTGAACTTTGCTTTGAAATGAGAATGATGTGTTCACATTGTAGCTATAATAAAATGATCTAGAAACGTTAATGACACAATTTAATTAGTTTTAGAAGAAGGCTCAATTAATATTAGCGAAAACTGTTGAAGATGGTTTAATAAAATGATTTGCTTTCATGTCTATTTTGAAAATACCCAATATGAGATGGAATAACAAAAAGTGGCCTAAAATTTCAAATGAAAATATTGTAAGTTTATAAGTAAATAGCTGGATGCACTGGCTAAATTCTAAAATTGGTAAAAATGAATCTTGCTCAAACTGTGGCTGAGCAGAGTGACGTTCAGAGATAACACAGATAAGGTACCAACATGGAAAGTAATGATACACCTACACTTAAAGTCAGTAAGTTTCATTTATTTTAGTAAAAAATTCTTAAATTGATTCTACACTAAATTAACGCATTCTATGTGACATCAATAACTATTTCCGTGATATTGAATCATCTGAATTAAAGTACAAAAAGTTTGAGATTAAGGTAATTAAGGTTAAGTTTATGCTTTATAACCTTTCTCATGCAGTTCCTACAGCATTTCAAGGCTACACGAATGGCAATCGGCCGTTGTAATGCAGGCTTTTGATTTTGTTGTAAATAAAAATGAAATTCAGCATAGGAAGATTTATAGGAAATAGAGCAATTTTATTTTCAAAATAATCGAACAATTTATCTTCATTTTCAACCGCTTCGGTGCCATCACAGGTTACATTTTTTTTCTAGAAATTGTCAGAACAAAGCTCAGAAACTTTTCCAGGCAGGATGTGGAAAGCTTAAAAATTTATTTGAATTTACAGGCTGCAATAGATTTCTAAAGTTAGACTGTTATTCAAAAACTTACCTTGAAGGTTCCGGCTTCCTTCAACGCTTGAATTTGATCACTGAAGCTCCCTAAATTATTTGTTATCTACAAAAAAATTTCATGAAAAAATATACCTGAAATATAACGACATTCACAGGGCAAACAAGCAAAGAGTCTGTGGCTAGAGTATGTTTTTCAATTTAAATTAGTTATTGGTAAAATTTGCATCGTTCACTATTTAAATCACAAAAATAAGAATATCATTGAATTTTATAACCGCATGATTTTAGCAATATTGCACTTAAACTATTTTCTATTAAGAAGAGCAGTTTTACAGCCGTGTCCAACATTACATGTCGATTGGATGCTCACCCCATTTTTTAATTTGTACCATTACTCGAAATTTTACAGAATATCGTTTTTGCCGACAAAAAGCCATGTATATCCAGTCTCCGAATTAAAGAAATTCTCCAAAACAATCTACGTCTGGCATTGGGACGAACCCCAAATCCCCCGTGACTAAACAGTTCCCTAATGAGTGACGAACTCCACCGTGATTAACAGCTCCTTAACGACTCGCCAACTCCACTACGATTAACATCTCCTTAACGACTGGCCAACTAAAAACAAATTAATAGCTCTTTAACTTCTGCATGGCAACTCCACCGTGATTAACAGCTCTTTAACGACTCGCCAACTCAACTATGATTAACAACTCCTTAACGACTGGCCAACTCAAATCAAATTAATAGCTCTTGAACGATTGCATGGCAACTCCGCCGTGATTAACAGCTCTTTAACGACTCGCCAACTCAACTATGATTAACAGCTCTTTAACGACTGACCAACTCCACCGAGATAAACATCTCTTTAACGACTCGCCAACTCAACTATGATTAACAGCTCTTTAACGACTGACCAACTCCATTGGCAGCTCCGCGATGACTGGCCAAGCGAAAGAATTCCTTCAATTCAGCTTCACGATAAGATAAAGAAATTAATCCTGCTTACGTCATCTATCCGGTTGACCGACACATAAATCATCAAAAGTTGTAAGATAAGTTCGTGTGATTTGTTGAATTTATTTGGAATATGGCCGTTATCTGTGGTCTGCATGATAAGAACTGTCAGCGTCCTTCTTTCTGAGGCTTCAAAGCTCGAATAAAGTAAAAGGAGAACGTTGAATTTTTTTTTAACTTTCGTTAAAAAAAACGTAAGAGTAAACGAACGCACCTATGAAGTGACTCGATTTTCATCAAGGTAGCTTAGTTTTTTGTGACGAGAAGGAGCGATTAACAATTTGAATTGAATAAATTTTCGACCGTTTTTGAAAATTCATTACGAAACCACCACATGGACTTGGCTTTCAGATGAATAATGTAAATTATTGGATTCATCATTCAACAAACAGTGAATTGAAAGTGTGAATTAGGTGAATTGAAAAAGCTTCGGTTTTAAAATTTCGAGAATAAATAACCAGGAATATTCAACTTCATCATTCCAAAATAAAGGAACCGGAAGAAACACTTGATCTTATCACACAACAGAAACCGCAAATTACCAATGGGATTTATAATAAAATCGTTTCATAATAAATCATCTTTATTCATATCATAAACATGGCCACTTTATATGTTATAATAATGATCACAGACATAATTTACACGCAATTCTCCCATGCAATATTCACACATTTTCAAAACTTCGAGTCAAGTACGCGTATATGAACCGCTGTGTACCCGTGAATATCCTGCGCTACCATGGCATGAGTGATTAATTAATAATGCTTCGATAATAATAATGCATTTATCTACTAAAGATTCATCCATTTATCTACTTTGGATTTAAATGTCTGACAAACCAAAATCACAACGCGACCTAAAATATAATATTATTAAATTTATATTAATCTTTGTCTTTTATTATTTAATTCTGTTTATAGTATTCGAATTTTTCTATAAATTATTTGTCAGCGGGCAATGACTATGGCTGTTGATTTTTGTAGATAAAATGTTTGAAACATCTTTCTTAAGCCTATTTTTTATTTTGTTTTTTATAGCACTGATAAAACCTAGAGTTCAACAGGTTTAAAAGGTTAAAAAACTTTAGGTCGAAAATACCGGAGGCCTCTGCAATAACTAGCGTTAGCGTCGTCATCTACAAGTAATACGTCAAGATCATTTCAAGAAAAAGCGACCAGGGGAAGATTTTCTACTTTCAACATGATCATTCAGGCCATCATTCAATCATTCAGAATTGAGAGCATAAATAATATTTTATTCTCATGCAGCAAAAGATAGGGGCATTTTTTCATTGCATGCAGTTTGACATGTCTTATTTTCATGCTAGGTAAAATACGATCACATAATGCACAAAAAATAACACAATTAGAAAAATACTAGACGTCAGTAGAGAGGATAAGTATTCTGCGAAGGGATTATTAAGGGTTAGAAGGATACCAATTGGAAATAATTAGGATGATTTAACTCTGTCATTCTGTTACGAATGATAACAGTCATTCGTTATCATTACGTACGAAAGTGTCGAAATTGACGAAGGATTAGGTGCTGATGATCACAAATGACAGAACCATAGACCAAATTAGGGATATTAAATTACATGTACAAAAATATTGAGTGTCATTATTGCTCCCAAGCAAATTTATAGGCAGATTTAAAACTTAAAAATTTTACCTTAACTACGATGGTTCAATTATGAATAAAATCTTCACAAAAGGTTAATCCGATTTGTTTGATAAATGCAACTTCGAATTACGCTCTCCAATTTGCATGAAAATTAGTTCGATGTACTTGTTAATACAATATTGTTAAGATATAACGCACAACTGACATCAGATCGTTTTCATCTCTGCAGTTAACACAAGGAAATTAAAGATTCATTTAACTATGTATCTGTCTCGTTTTGGAAAATAATTTGCATTATTGAATCACCTAATTAACGTAGATAAATAAATTTTTTGCACATTATTTAATTTTAATTACTTGAATAAAACATATCTACAAATTTTTATCACGTGAATACGGTCAATTAATGAATTTCTCATTACTGCCTTTGCAGAAATTTTAGGCGGATGTTTGGGACTCTTTGTATTCTGAATATATGAATTCGATGGAGTTCAAAAACTGAAGTTTTATAACAGTGATGAAATAATTACCTATAACACAATTTTTAATTCAACGGTCGATGACAAATAATTATGCTAACAATATGTCTAATAAAATTTATTTCATAAGCTTAAGATTTGTCTCTAATTTTTGCCACCACGTAAATTTAAAAAAAAATTAGAATCCATTTGATGTGAAAAATCTGCAACCGCTCAATTTTTTTCAGCTTGATAAACTTTGAGGAAGTGGAAAATTTCAACTACCAAATTTGCACCAAAGTCGTCAAATAAATGAGTAAGAATTTGTACTCGCATTAAGCCGAAAAGAAATTTATAATTGAACTTTTTGGCAGACGATCTCGTGAATAAATTTCTCTTAATTTTAAAATACAACTCTACAAAAGGCACTGATGAGGATTCAATAATTGGCTTAGACATTTGCAGAATGAATAACTTGGCAAGGTGAGCCATCAGCACACACGAGTGACTGAGTGCAAGTTGTGGTCAGTTGGTGAAAACTTGATTAACAAGAACCGCGTTATCAGAGACCTCGTCACAATAGATAAGGTGTGAGCGATAAACCTTCATCAATGCATTGAGAATTGTAGTTTTATAAAACTAATAAATGGATGAAGTATTCGTCGGCCATGTTGGTCACAAAATAAAAAATTGTCATGTAATTTAGAACCTAAAAAAATCATTGATGAAAACGAAATAAATATCGTAAATATGTATATGGTCATACATTGAATGTATGACCATCCATGTTCTTATCGAACGTCATGTTAAGACAGCTCAGTTTCTGTGCACTACACAGTCATGACATTCATCTGGAAACTCATGCGCTGTGCACTGCACAGACCTGGCAAGAATGAGGGCTCATTTACAACTAAATATTACCCAAATGCAGGAACGTGAACGTCAAAATTTGGTAATAAACTTTCCAAAATAATTCAGGTACAATTCAGTCCAAAGTTATATCAGAGATTATTGTTTTAACACAGAGTCTTGCTATAGCAGCTGAGTGATTTAAGTTCATTGTTTCTACATAGATACATAGAGTCTTGCTGGTCGTTGAATAATTCAACTCAATTGCAGGACTGCATGAGCTCATAAACACACTCGCGTCAAGTCACAGTAAATATACTTTTAAAACATTGTCTGTTTTCTGTTGACTAACAGCATTCCAAAATGTTAAAACCCAGGCATTAGCTTTACCGAAAGAATCTGCAAATTTTAATATAGCATGCTACTAGATACTCTAGATACGAAGTAAAATGAAGAATTATTGCCTGCAATTTCTAATGTTAACCTCATTATAATACGAGCAGCGAAGCAAATCGATGAAAATTTTTCGCCGCCAAGTATCATAAATCATTAAAGGCATGACGCAGGTATACGGCTCTCATTCTTATCAAGCCGTTATCTCTACGTCAATTCACCTCTTGAATATGATTTTAAATTCTCGAAGGTTCGTCGTGTCTACAGTCCACGTTAGAATTCATATTTATTTCCTAATTACGAGCAAATAAATTAATCAGACACTGGCAGAAGGTTCCACAATTCAGCATACATGCAACATTAAGGGCCAAGTGCAGCGTGTGTGCTATATAGTCACTGCTGCAGTAACAAGACTGTAATGATTTCATTTATATATCAGGACGGTTAACCTCAATAAAAATTGCAATAAAATTACGAGGTTGTTAAATTTATACAATCAAAAGTAAATTTTGCTTATTAAATCACCTATATGGCTTTTTATATCTCAAAAAATAAATAATCCTCGTAAAAATCGAAATTTAGAAGACCAGAGTTCACAGATTTATACCACAGATAATCTTCAAAGTGATTGGTACAGATATTCTTATTATGTTATATCAATTATTATATCATCATGCTCTATTTAGGTTATTCATTTTTTGCCAGTGCTGTAATAGATAGCAATGAACATTTAAAAGTTCTAAAAGTGATGTCAAAACCCTGCAAATATGTATACAGATAAATATTTTTTGTACAAACATTCGGAACATGTATAGGGTACAATCATGTTGGCAGCTGTGCTGCAAGCAGTCCATTTAATTAATGTTCGAGGTTATGTGTTTACTTAAACTTTTACAATTTTTATTACACATTCATGGATATTTTCATTCATAATGTAAATGAACGTAAAATTATCTTCTACGCAAACGGTCATCCATATATTTATAGAACATCGAAATTTCACACAGCTATCCCCGTTTCAGGCATGCCTTCCTTGCAAGGGCGCATGTCGGTGCCAAGTTGTCGTACTCGATTCTTTCCAGACAAGATGGGCCTATTTTAGGTACCTGAAAATACATGAAACTTTATAAATACGTATAAAAATTCCCACGAATAAGATAACAAAAACACTAATAAAATTTAATAGTCATATGAACATCACAGAGACAGACGTGCTTATACATGACTATATATTTTTTGAACGAGTTTTACTTTGCAAGCAATAAAGGACGTTCCAGCAAATTGTTTATTAGAAGATTTATAATAATTTTTTTGACTGTTCGAATTTTCATCATTGTATATCGTTCATAAGTATATTGCAAAATTAAAACATTCGAATGTTTAAATATAATCTAAGCGCCTACACTGTAAGTCGGCATTTGACTTTCCTTGAAGAAACTCACCATGTGACAAGATTCTTTATAATTCCTCCTGCAAAAATCTTTTTCACCTCAATTTTAAATTAATACTACTCATATTACATGATATTGCTCTTTTTACACACGAAGAAATTTCGTTTTCCAGGGCACAGCTTGTATAATGGGACTTATTTATTCGCACGTATGGTGTGAAAAAAATGATATATGAAATATTTTAGGTACTGATTTTCTGAAGTAGAGATCCTACTATATAATTTTTTTCCTATTGATGTATAACCTTCAACAATGCATAATTTTATACATGAATTATATTTACACGTCAATGTCGAAATTTAATTTTTCTTAACATATGTTCTTCCTGTATGATATTTCCATCCGTTAAATCAACTTCCAGTAGTGATATGTAGTTCCCTTTCATAAAATTTATTATTACATTTTATTATCTATTTACAAACAGATGATATTCAAACCATTACGAAAAAATAAATAATTTCTTGTTCGACACTTGGAAACATGTACAGTAATTTGAATGATATTAACGAGAAAATATCTTACTTTTCCTTCCAGTTGGTGCGGCCGTGGATGTTATTGGCGCTGTTGGACCTGGGGTTGGAGACGAACGAAGTGTTTGAGGTGGGCACGCTGTTGGGGTACGAGTAATGATTCTTATAGGTTGTGGATCCAAATCCTCCTCCGTATCCACTTCGGTATCCCCCAGCCCCAAAGTCTACTCCTCCAGCCCCACTCATGCTGGGGTCTGAGCCCCCACCGACGGGGTTCACCATCCCCGAGGCTAGGTTGCCGGGCATGCTTCTGCTCACCGCGCCTGTCGGGGGAAATCAGGGATAATTAATTCAGCTAATATAATAATAATAATCATAAATTAATGCCTGTTCCACGAAATGGTCAAAAAAGCGCTAGGGTGCTTTCAAATAAAAAAAAACTATGTTTATTTTTTGGCAAAAATTAGTGGGCAATAGAGTGCCTACTAATTAAATAAAATAGGGATCTAGTTGTTTCTTCACGTACGTAGTTTAGTGTTTTAAAAATGAGTTAACCAATATCGATCAACCTCAATATGAAATCATTGTGAGTCAACTGTATGAGTGTATGCAGAACATTTCAAATAATTGACAATATAATCACTAATGCCATAAAATTTAATGAAACTTTCACCTCATGTAACCAATATCACATAAAAAATATTCTAATGGAACACATTTGCCAGTGAGACATGAGACGAGATAAAATACACTGAAGTGTGATTGAATAAGACAATAAACATTCAAATTCATATGGATACTCTCATAAAATATACGATAGCCAGCCAACCAGACCATGAGCATTGTACAGACCCATGAGTGCAAAATTTAATTGGCCAATTCCAAAACACAATCCACACTCAGGCCTGCGTGCTATCAATAACAATACGTGAAAACAGTATTTACGTGCAAAATACTTTACTTTCAAACCGTGGGCCGTGCTTGAATTTAAAAACTGAGCTAGAAAATTCAGAAATACTCTTTACTGGCTTCAAATAACAACTCGTCAACGCATTAAACTTCATTGAATAAATTAAACGATATTTTTTAATATAAATATTTCAGATTTTTTAAAAAAGGGCGCTTTTTGAAAAGATCGAGTGACATTTTGGGCGTGCATTTGTCCAAATATCACTCGTGCATTTGATATAGAAAAACTATTGTCATTTTAGTGACGTGGAAAATCAATAACTGAGCTGAAATGGTAAAGGAATAAATAATTGAAAGTGACCTGACTAAGTAATAATTAAATGTGCCTTGACAAACCATCAACCGGAGATTGGACGGATCATGCAACTGAGATTGCGTTATTCGAAAAAATCGTCGAAGAATTACGTTAAAAGCTACATTGTTCTCAGAACGGGCAGCTTTATCAACGCTTCAACGCTATGCACTGTACAATTTTTAAAGAAATACTACTGATACTGATGGATAATACTGATGTAGGCTGGTCGAAACAAGCAAATAAGTGACATTAATAAAGAAATAATTAAATTTGATTTAATTAAGAATTAAATTTAAATCGTTGACGAGGCCCAATATTTGCATACTATATAAAACATTTGGTATTGATTGCATAGCTTAGGCGGGCATAAATTCCTTGGATACCTGACATCTACACCAGGGTTAGGAAGAGTCCTGCGGAAAACTCCAAGATCTAAATGGGATACCTCAAACAAACCTGTTTGTGCAGAAGCCTTTCTTCTAATTGGAACATTTACTGCTTCTAGAATTTAACAGTGAAACAAATAACTAGCGTGTAGGTGAGGGCGCAAAGAAAATTTCTCAAACTACTGATGTAGGCTGCTTGAAATCAAACTACTGATGTAGGCTGCTTGAAATCGAACTACAGATGAAGGTTATTCAAAATCAAAATGCTTATATGGGATGTTTGAAACCAAACCAGCGATATAGGTTGCTTAAAGTCAAACTAATGATGAAAGCTTTTTTGAATCAAATTGCTGATCCAGGGTGCTTGAAATCAAAGTAAAGATGTAGGCGGCTCGAAATCAAACTACAGATGTAGGCTGGCCGAAATCAAACTACAGATGTAGGCTGGTCGCAATCAAACTACTGATGTAGGCTGGCCGAAATCAAACTACAGATGTAGGCTGGCCGAAATCAAACTACAGATGTAGGCTGGTCGAAATCAAACTACTGATGTAGGCTGGTCGAAATCAAACTACAGATGTAGGCTGGTCGAAATCAAACTACAGATGTAGGCTGGTCGAAATCAAACTACTGATGTAAGCTGGTCGAAATCAAACTACTGATGTAAGCTGGTCGAAACCAAACTACTGATGTAGGCTGGTCGAAAAGTTACCATTGAGGTTGGATCGTGTCACTGCTAATCCGTTTATCCTAATTGGCTGAGACTCTTAAAAAAAAGAAAAAGGTAAATTGCATCACAAAAAATTACTTAAAAAATAATTTTTCCAATCAACAATTTCTATAATTAACTTTCCTACATGCGCGGGTCAGAAAAATATATGAGGGTTGAAATAATGACTATTTTTAATTTTATCAGGTAATTTCCTTCCTTGAATTAATTCATTTTCTGCCAAGAATGCTTAGCATAAGATGAAGAATCATATAATTGATAAAAACGTAAGTTTATTCATAGGAACCTATGTTCAGAAATGAGAATACTCATGTGACCCTAGCATATTACACTATACGCATAATATAACACGTAACAAACCGATTATACACAACACGGAGCCCTGAATGAGATGTAATTTGCAGGTCATTAACTTAAATTTAATACTTTATGACAATATTCAGTGATAATGTCCGTAAAAAAGTTATTCAGACTATACTAGAGCTATAATATTTCAAATACATGAGCGTAAATAACAGCAGCACCTAAATGTCAATGTGAAAGAATTTCTAATAAAAATGTTCGTCTATGTCTCTAAAAACGAAAATTGGAGCAGCACCAAAAATTCAGCAAATAGTTTCCACATTTCCAAATAATTTTTAATTTTGAAATGTGGAAACTAAAGATGACAAAAAAATCTTGTCGACCTCAATTGAACCTGAACATAAGCGAATTGCGGTACAAGATCGCTGCAGGATGCAGTAATTTCCTGCCGCTTACGGCAGTAATTCTTTTGTATATAAGGCATAAAAGAAATAATTCTGATACCAAAGAATTAAGTTAAAGTTAAAGTTAAAAGTTAAATGAATTGATAAATTTTATTAAATCTCGTATAAATTTTTTGGATGAATTAACTAGAAAATTTATTTGTTAGGAATACATAAAATAATATGATTAAAAAAATATGTCATAATAAAATTTCAAATGAAATAAAAACATCATCGACCCTCATTTTAATAGATTATTTAAAAATAATAAGTTGCAATCATATTGCCGATCAGCAGTTTATTTCCGAAAATGGAATTATTCTTCAACACGCTTGCCATTAATGATACATTGATGTCTAATTCATCACGATCCGCTTCACAACTCCAGACCCTGATGTGTCGAAGTTGAAATTAATCAGAATTAAAATATTATTTTGCTCGGTTGCTGAATACTTACTGCTATACGGCGCAAGGCCAGGTATCCGGTGCTCGATGGGATCCATTTGGAGATGAGAGACTCTTCCAGCTGGGAAACTTTTGACGTTATTGGAAGTAAAGTTTGTTGAATTACCGAGCTTTGTGAATGGCTGTGACCCGACCAAACTCATTCCGGAGATCAAGCTGCTGCGGTTGCTCGCTTTTGACATGACGCTCACACGGCCAGTTAGTCCCGACGTATTGGACGGTCCGAAACTGCCGTAGCCGTAGCCATTACTGCCGTAACCATAATTTGATGTAAGTCCCCCGTAGCTGCTATACTTGGTAGAGTTCCCGCCACCTATAACACCACCTTGGGGCCTGCTCACCCCCACGACGCTGCTCGATGGGTTATACCTGTTCACAATCATCGCCGAAGATTTTCCATTGGTGATCTTTCCGTCATCCTCATAGGCGGTGTCAACGCTGGCAAACCCAACTTTCACGTTGGACCTATAGGGCACAATATCGCCATCTTCGTTGCTGGCAAAACCGCCTTCGACTCGGTCGTGTTTTTTATCTAAGGTACCTTCGCTTTCGTCATTATAGTTTTTAGCGTCTGGCACTCTCCACCCAATCTCCGGCAAGTTTGCCTCGCCCTCCGCTGGAGGCCGAGGCTGTGCGAGTTCATCATCGGACACACTGTGCGATATCCCACCTGCTCTCGACAAACTGGAAGCTCGTAAACTGCTGGGCTGCTCCGTGCCGCGGCTGTTGAAGGAAAGATATTTTATTAACGCTTATCACCCTTTGTCAGCGGAATGTAGCTACTGTTATCAAGCCTTTAGATGTGAATAGTGTTGGCTATAGATAATGTTTTCGTAGACAGAGCGTAACTACAAGGTTGCGAATAGGGTCGAAGACGGTCAATTAATTTATAGAGCAGGTTTGCTGACAGATTCAGGTCTACCAAAACTATTTTGATCGATGTGCGTTCACTTGAAGATATGAAACAGTTGCATTGAGATGTGATTTGTGTTGTGGATAGCAAGACTTGACCGATTGAAAAGACGAATATTTTACTCACATTTTAAATATTTCTCATCGAAATTAATTTTGTACCGTATTAACTTTATCGTTGAAATGTTTTATTTGTATAGAAAAATAAAGGAAAGATTTGATTATAAATGCGTCTGATATGCAGATGGAATGAACCTTCAAAAATTATTGGTAAGTATAATAAAATGCTTTTTCATCCTGTGAAGATCTGCAATCTTCAAAATAGACACAACAAGTCTAATGACCTGTATAGTTTTAATAGCCTAGAACATCATTATATTTTCAATTATTATAATTATACTTGATCGGATATTTAATTATTCATGTGCCAGACATCCATAAACTTCAAAAGTTTGTATGAATACCAAGAAAAACATACCCTCAAAATCATGCTAGTCGGTGGATTGTCAATGTTTGAAAAATTATCAAAACAACAATGCACCGACATTTCTGCTCTTTCGCTATGCAGTCTTCAGCAGTCTTCAGAATCGAGAAAAAATGTTTTTATTGCTGATAATTGTTCCAATATGTATTGAGTAATAACCCTAAAAAAATTCCGGGACTGCCTAGGCTCCGGCCGAATAGTCACTACACTCGACGCACAGTTATTCTGGGTCGGTTTGGCCACCCGATCAAAATCAGTTTCTGGTCATAGTCTCATATCCGACATCATAGTCACCCTACAGTATGACAAGGGTTAGCCGAGCCGAGTCATAACGAGCTAGCAAGCTGCCCAGAGGCTGCCATTCGAATCCTAAGCCGGAGCGGACATTGAAAACTGCCTTACGTGCTCCCCCGAGTATAGGCGGCCCTAATGCAGGGTCGCGCACGCCTCTAAATTTTGTTAGGGGAGTATCCGCGTAGAGGCTTTGAGGGCTCAATGTTTTCCAGATACGAGCTTACTTGAGATTTTCTGTAGAAATCCACTGAGATGACAGGCCTGTGTAGTTGTTTGAGTATTTGTTCTGCTCAGAGGCGAGTTTAAGTTTGTGCATCGTCATGGAAAGCTGGTTGCTCTCAGTGTTGTGGTTCGCGAAGTACGGGTACCTGAAATAATAATTTACCAGGATGACAAACTACAAAGGCTAATTGCCTTATTACAGTCAGATGAAATTGCATTTAATCATGTCTAAACTTATGCAGAGTGCAAATTGTTTTCAAAATATATGATTCATTTCCACACTAATCATCTCATATTTCATTCACAAGTATTTACGTATTCACATGACTGAAGCCGAGCTATTTTTATCAGTTATTATTGAAACATGTCTTGTAAAATGTTAAACATAACAAAACCACTCATTTACCAGTAAAAGTAGGACCATAACAGGAATTGATTTTTCATCATTATTAATTATTTTGCACCTAAGGATTAAAAAAATCATTTTGAAACTAAATAATTAAAAAAACAAGCGGTATTCGATCATGTTCACCCATCCCTTACTGATACAGAACTTTTTTTTTACATTAAAAATACAACATTTTCTACACCAACATCGACATTTAACTATTTCGAGAACTTTAAACAGTCGAATTCCATCTCAAAACTTAAGAAAGTAAGGAATAGATTTACTTGAAGCACTGCTGGGCAGTAGGTCTTTTGGTAGGGTTCCATAGCAGCATATCACTCATGAGTCTGAGTGCTTCAGGGCTGGCGTTAGTCACGATGGAAGATAAGTTCATGGGAGTGAATTGTGGGAACTTGAAGTTCATGGCCTTGGCTAAAATGTAGCCCTCGGGCCAGTCAGCCTGGAGGGTCATCACCATATACGGGTATAGGAATTATTAACTATAAGAGCAAGAGTAAATAGTAATAAAAATAGTTTTAAGATGCAATTAAATTTTAAACATTATCTAAATTATGATTATGAGATAAACATGAAATAGAAAAACTGTTTTTCGCATTGTATAGTTTGTAAACATTATCATTCTTGAAAAGCCTTCTAAAGTTATGTAAAATAAAACAAAAATTATTCCCATGCGATATGCTAATAATGGTTGACTAATTAATGATCCTATGCTCATACATGATGATTCCTAGCATTTATAATATTTTGTTATGAGAAATGCAAGAAACTTTTGTGATAACTAATGATCCAAGAGAAGAGAAATAGAAACTAAAATATATTGTGACCAGAAAAATAGGAAATTTGTCTAGTTTTTTTTTTTATTATCCGAAATAGACTTGACAAAGAAAAACTTTCACAGAAAAAGTAAAAGGCAAATTAACAAAATTTCATGAGAACTGAAATGAATTGAAATTCACTGTCAGATTAATTTTACAGTTTTACGATACTACTCTAACTTCTTAGGACTAATCGTATCTCAGCTTTTATCCAAAATCGAATTGAAATTGATTCTAGACTTCTAGTGCTATAATTATTTCTTAATTCGCATTGTGCGACAGTTCTAAAAAACATTGTAAATATAATCATGTTGTTTCATGTTGCGCGGTAACATGAATATACGAGAAAATCGTAATCAAGAAGCGTAATCAATTCAAATTACTTTTTCAGGCGTTCCTATAACTTGGCAGATTTTGAAGATTTGGTCGATCTCGGAGTTGCCAGGGAAGAGCGGACGGAATGTGTACACCTCCGCCATGATCGCCCCCACTGCCCACATGTCGATGGGGCTGCTGTAGTTGGTGGCTCTCAGCAGCACTTCGGGGGCACGGTACCTGATAACAGAAGTTTTAGGGTTAATCTTATTATAAAATATCATTTCAAAGTTATACACTTAATCTAATTGAAAAGTATTCTTTTAATGTTCTAGACTTGACCTGATTATAACGTATTATTTTAAAGTTCCATACTTAATTAGTATAGTTCAATACTAATAACAACGTATTATTTATAGTTCAATACCTGTTATAACGTATTATATCAAATTTCTAGACTTTAAATAATTAAAATGTATTATTTTAAAGTTTTAGACTTGATCTGCTTGTTTATCTAATAATTGTTCAATAATCTAATTGATTGCCGATCTAAGTGTTAATATTTATTCAGATATGAATAAATGTTACTACGCAACTATGCAATCGCATCCAAGCAAAACGAAGAACAACATTTTTATCTTTATACAATTGCTAATTACGGTGTTCTGTCGCATATTCATGTTACTGCACAACATGAACCAAGATTTTGAATACGTTTTACCATCTGGTTGATACGTAGTCGGTATACGGGGGCCTTGAACGTATTTCTCTTGCCAGGCCGAAGTCGCCGATCTTGATGATATCGGGGCCGGTACAGAGCAGGTTCTCGGGCTTCATGTCTCTGTGGAAGTAGCCGTGCTTGTGCATGAACGCTAAGCCCTGTAGCACTTGCCACATCATGTTCCGTATCACGGACTCGGAGAACAATTTGTCACTGAAATAAAAAGAACAATGGGTTAAATACATAAAAATAACAATAGCATACATAACAATGGATTAAATAAATGGGTACAGCGATAAAAATAAATACAATTTGTTTATTTAAATATTCTATATAATATTGATATAGTAATAAAAATAAAAAAAATGTATATAAAAAATATAATATTTATATAAAATAATGTAATGTAAATAATGTAATGTATATAAAAAATGTATTTTTCTCACAATAATAGCAGGAACTGACCTGTTCTTCATGAGCTGGTATAAGTTCTCTCGCATGTACTCCATCACAAAGTAAAGAGTATCTTTCTCTCTGATCACCTCCTTCAGCTTCACTACGTTCACATGACTCAGCTTCTTCAGGCTCTGAAACATAACATTTGATTGTAAAATAAGTTTATTCTACATGCAGGGATAAAAAGTTTATTTTACATGTAAGGGTAAAATATGTTTATTATACAAGCACTTTGAAATCCTGATGGTGTGAAATAATCTCTACCAATCAAGCAGGTGAATCATTTACGTTCATTTAACGGTCAACATTACGAAAATTTAACCTGGAATATTCTCTTGCATCTAAAATACTTTAGCTCTTAGAGAAATCAGTGGTTCTTTGTCCAAACAGCGAACCATTATTGCTTGTGCGTGGGTCATCCCGACCCACTTTGTCCCGATAAATTGGCATATCAGTGCTATATTGGCTTTTTGCTTGTGATATGGGCGTGTCGCTTTAATACAATATCACCAATTCATTTTTAACGCATTTTCTCATTTATGGAAAAAATGCACTATTGTGCTCGCCATTTCCTTCTGTCTGTCTGTCCGTCTGTCCGTCCGTCTGCCCGTGACTTCACGTTGTCGTCGACTAGAAAATGCGCTCTTTGTCACTCACTGCAGTGAGTACTGAGTTATATTTTTTTAGTTTAACTTTCGTAACTTTCGTAGCGTGCCTTACAATCTCATTAACTCACAATACAGAAACCAATTAGGTTAAAAATTTCACGTCGGAATTCGATCGTGATCGGCGGAGGTCAGTGCGAATGCCGTTTCAGGAGCGGGAGGTCATGGCAACATGGCAAATTAATCCCCATAAAGATTTATGACCTCTCAATTCCAGTGCTGAAGGTAATGCTCCAAACCACCACGCATGAGGTAGGATTGAGGACTCAAACACGCAACTATTACGTAAGGTGACTTGACCTTCAATGGAACTAAGGAAATCTTAGTTGTTTTTTAAAAAGGTTTAAAATTTTTACTAATATTTAATTTGTGGGCAGGCCTGCAACCGTTGATGGTATTATAAGACATACGATACGTGCTATAATAAAACATGTCTTATTAATCGACTCTCTCGGAAGAAATTATTCATATAAAATGTATGTTTAATTTATTATCCATATGAACTAAATTGATAATATTCTATTCATATAAATTATGTTGATAATTTACAAGGAAATGCATTCAAGGGAATAAGAACATTTAACCTAACTGACGTGTTGGATTAGCATAATCAATCATTGTTAAACATGAACAAATGGAGCATGTGAAGCAGGTAGAAGGTCACGTTGTGTAGCGTGCAGAAAATCACAGAACAAGTATTGGGACCACGACAGGTCTGCCATCAGACGTCGGTTATGCCGTGAAAAGTGAACGGCGGGTCAGGGTGCGAAGCTTGATTGATCCTGGACGCGAGGATACGGTCATTTTGGAAGCAGTAGGAATTTGAATTGTTCTAGCGTGGCAAGGCAGACCTATATTTACCTAGAACGTTGCTGCATCGAATTTTAAATGACACGCGATAATTGTATAAGAGAAAATCTATCTATCATTGTAAAAATTAGTATTAGAAAAAGTTCCATTCCCTGATAATAAAAATCAACTAATTCTCTGGTCATCAATCGCACGTGTATAAACATTGTAAAAATAGAGACATGCAGAGGTATTTGTTTTTATTTAAAGATTGAGAATAGTATTGCTGCAGTTAATTCGATGCTGCGTATTCAAGGCAACATACTCTGGTTAGATATGTAAAATCAAAAAAATTATAATGAGCTAATGTAAAAACACAAACTACTTTCGCTCAAAATAATTTATGATAAATCAATGACCAAATCCAAACGAAACAAGGATACCATTAAATCAAGGCTGAACTAGAACAATAAATCAATAAATCCAACCGTGGTAATTCTCATCTTGAATTCAAAATTAAAGAGCAACAATACCTCCTCATTTTGAACAATTTCCGTTTACAAAAATAATTTAGTTTACATCCCCGTTCTGCTCAGGCTTGATGAATAGCAGCGGTGACAGCAGATTAACGGGTTGGCTTGCCTAGCCAAAGATGCTTTAATCTTCCCGTGGATCTGACGAGAAAATTTCAAGGCGCAACCCACCAAGATCAGAGCAAAAGGCCGGGACAGAATCTATTTAATTGCACATAGTAAGTCTTTGTAGACACGGAAGACAAGTAAAAAATCTCAACCTGTGTACCAATCTTGCTTGAATATTTTTCTTTTACAACGTTGAAGTTCGCTGTGAAATAATATCACCAATTATATTTAAAGAAACTCATGGAAACTAGAATATCCTTGGAAGCGTTCCGAAGAAAAACACTTCTGATACAATAAAAGACTCTTTGGAATGTTTTCGTAAACTGATTTTCGCAGGCTGTTTGAATTCAGTATTGAATTCTCTTAACTTTTGAATGTAACCGATACTGCAATCGTAACTTCCTTTTCGAGTACCGGCGGCCATTAAAATGGTGATGTTTGAGCTTGGACTTTACTCAGAGTAACGAGTGATTAATGAATATCGTTATCATCGTAAATGTTATTGGAAAAAAATTTAATCGGCTAGCCCACCTTCACTTCCCTGAGGTTCATCGCTTCATCCCAGGTGAAGAATTTTTTGTTCATTCTGAAATCGAAAGAAATTTCATCAAAACATGAAAATTTAATGGGAAGCTATACCTAGTCAATTTTACACACATTATGTTCACACATTTCAGGAAGTTCCCTAATCAGTATTCAGCCATTCATAAACTGTAAATCTCGTCACGGGTGCGAGCTTGACAAAATGATCAAATTAGACCGCTAGTGCACTCAAGAGTTCAATGAAAAAATATATATTTTGATTCTATACCTAATTCGCTCGCATTTGTATGTAATGTCACGTTACCTATTCGTAAATTACGATGTCATTCAAGGGAAGACTTACTTTTTGATAGCGACCTTCTCGCCAGTGTCAACCCTCTGGCCGAGAACGACGCTGCCGTAGGTCCCCTTGCCCAGTTCATTGAGTGTGATGTAGCGGTTCATGACTTCCCCCATAACTCAGGACAACACAAAAAAGTGATCAGGTCGTCGCAGGGTCAGATAGAATTAGAGTCTCCAAGGCCGTCGCAGTGAAAACTAAATTAAATTTAATCATAAGTTTAACGAATAGAAGAATAAGTCTAAAGGAGGATAGCGGATTGATTAAATGCGAATAGAAAAGTTTATTTAACTCAAACAAAACGCAGAAATTAGGTACCAAAGTTTGGTTAGGCAAGTTTGATCCCTTTAAATAAACGGCAGTCTGTGTTCAAATGGCTTCGATGAAGAGAAGTCTCTCGTTTTAATGCTGATGTTTTGATCGTGTGATGAAGGACGAACAATAATTAACCTGAAGAGGCAGTATAACATCAGCAGTCTTTCTGAATTTTGCAGGTGTTTATTTTTGGTAGGACAATTTCATAAAGTTTTTATTTTAAGCTCATTTGATTAATATCTGCCACTGATCAAAATGCAACACAACACACATCAGTTCAGCCTCGGCTTGCCAACAGTTTGTGGGTTTCGAATTCAAGTCAAATGTTTCACCTAAAAATGTTGACTTATAAAAATACCGATTTTCGAGGAAACATGAACATTTTTCTAACTGATTCCAGTTAGATTCAGGATTCCAGTTCTATTTTTCTGTCGCCAATCAACTTCAATACCGGGGCACCGAATCACTAGAATGTTTTATATTTTTCGGAAAATCATCTTGGACATGCAAAACGTTTCCACGTATAATATCGCTGTATATTTACAGTCGATCTTCATATCATCTACACTTGCTTTTCATGTTGGTTGATCGATTTACTATTAAGTTTTCTGCAAATTAATATTTTCTTTGATTTAGTTGATTTTTGATTGATTGCAAAGGGTTATTACCGACCTGTTTGTAGGTTGTGGGTAAATGACTAAATCTAAAAAAAATCAAATGATAAATCTTTGTCGTGGAGTTAAATTTATCAATGTACACATTGTAAATGTAGAGAATTGCGTCGTGTGTTATCGTCTCGCACAAATGTGACCAGGTCTCATCATACCAACACTCATTGTGATTAGTATTCATCATAACAACAATAGATCTAAACATCAACTAACGAAAGCCATTGCAAACTTCACACAAACATTTTTCGGACTTTTCAGACTGACACAAAATATGTCAACATCATGTCACCAAAAAATATCATCTGATCATTAAGGACAGAATGTAATCACTTTGAAAAGAACAAACATTGGAACGCAGCGCTCGTACAAATAACTTAATATGCAAAAACAAAGTTCACTATACCAACAACAAACACAACGATGCGGTCGATAGAGATAGTGCCGGTTGATCAGCATTAGCGACTAACTTTTCGTAATTAATTAACAAATTAATAAGTCGCTGCACTTTTAACAAATATGCACACTTTAGATTAGCATCGATAACGAACACACCCTATTATTGCAACAAGTATACTCATATAAACATTAACACCCTGAACAATTTTCAAGGCCACAGCATAAATGAATACAATAATAAAAATTTGAGCCTGCAAGACGAACTCTGCAACGATTTCCTTGAACTGAAGTCCGGTCTTTGCACTCCACTTTGATGGCAAGAAATCACACGACCTCTGACAGTTATAGCACCGAGTGCGTGACAAACTTTATCGTTGGTGCGGAATTAGCATTTACAGACCTTATCACTTGCACGGACTTAGGATTTTTAGATCTAATCGTTTGTAAGGACTTAACATTTGCAGACCTTATCGTTTGTGCTGACTTAGCATTTACAGACCTTATCACTTGCACGGACTCAGGATTTTTAGATTTAATCGTTTGTAAGGACTTAGCATTTACAGACCTTATCGTTTGTACGGAATTAGCATTTACAGACCTTATCATTTGTACGGACTTAGGATTTCTTGATCCAATTGTTTTTACGGCCTTAGCATTTACAGACCTAATCGTTTGAACGGATTTAGGACTTCTAGATCTAATCGTTTGAACGGACTTAGCGTTTACAGACCTTATCGTTTGTACGGGCTTGGGATTTTTTACAAACCTTATCGTTTGTAAGGACTTAGCATTTACAGACCTTATCGTTTTTGTAGATTTAAAATTTTTAGATCTAATCATTTCTACGGACGTAGGATTTACAGACCTTATAGTTTGTGCAGACCTAAAGTTTTTAGACCTAATCGTTTGTACGGACTTGGGATTTACACACCTTACCGTTTGTGCAGACATAGGATTATTAGATCTAATCGTTTGTCCAAACTTAAAATTTACAGACATTAACGTTTGTGCAGACTTAATATTTACTGACTTTAACGATTGTGCAGACTTAGATTTACAGATCTTATTGCTTAGCAAAATTAAGACAGAAAAAATTAGGACAGAAATTGAATAACAATAATGACTGAAGTAGATAAAGTTCTTCTAATTAAAAATGAGGAGAAGAAAAACAAAATATTGACGATTTGATGTTCCTAGTTCCATCGTCATTACGTCATGACATTCAAACAACAGAAAATTTTTGTAAAACCGCAAAATGAATGTTGTCAATAGGATTTTCTTATTTGGTGTGAATATTTGATTCTGATGAAGATGATGAAAAATACTTGTCTGAAGAGATTGATTATTCCTTTTCAGTTTACCCATAACAGCTAGCGTGTAAGTATAGTATACTTTTACTGTTGCACATTGAATACTATTGCATACTGTATATCGCTATGTTGCTTACGCAAGGTGGCAATATCGGTATATACTGTACATAATTAGCAGGATTTCATTTATCATGAACGCTCCCGTGCCGCGATTCGTGAAGAATTCTCAAAATTGTTACAAATAATGAATTTATTTACGACTCTTCCATGAGTTACGGCGCTGTAAATCCCGCGTCTGACACAACAAGACGTTCAAAAGCAGCCTTATTGTGGTCGTTTTCATAAGTTGTTATGGAAATAGCAGGATTAATTACTTTTTTTCTAGATGGCACTTAGAACCTAAACTTTGGTAGTACTAGGATGAATCCTCTATGAAATATATTTTCATTGCTGGAAAATAAATCATTGTTTTGATTGAAATGGAATTATTTAAATCAGAGTTGTAATTATTAATTTGAATTATTAATTACAATTGATCTATTGTTGTTGGAATTATTTAAAAAATAGCTATAATTTATTTCTAAACGATTTTTAGTGGCAGTATATACAACGAAAAGTACACATGATAGGCGTCTTAATGGATGAACCGGGACCTAAGAAACATTCATTAGGATAAATATTTTTCGGTAAGTAAAACTTTTACGATTTTTTGCGCAAAAATATTCTTCTCAAGCATTGGATGAAACGCAACTGTAAATTAAGGTGAACATATCCTAGAGATACTTAAATACGGCAAAAAGTTATCGTAGACTTATTTTTTATAATATATCTCGACCTCAAACGTTTAACAAAACAAAGAATATCAGAAAAAAACATGAATGGAGACACGGAAAATATTTTGACCTGGTAAAACTCTTCATCAAGTCTATTTGATTTAATTCAGTTTTAATCACTCTGCTAATACAACTTTTAAATAAAACACGTAACTACATTAGGAATTTTACACTTTGCAAAAATTTATGGAAAAAGAATTCAGCGACTGGCATCACTGTCCGTCTTGTCAAGTGTTAAGACATATGGCCTTACTATTCCTCTTGTCAATTGTCAAGATGTGCGGCCTCTCTGTGTTTCTTGTCAAGTGTTAAGACATTTAACCTCACTATTATTACTCTTGTCAATTGTCAAGATGTGTGGCCTCTCTGTGTTTCTTGTCAAGTGTTAAGACATATGGCCTCACTATATATTACTCTTGTCAATTGTTACAATATGTGGCCTCTCCGTCCTTCTTTTCAATTGTTAAGACGTGTGGCCTCATTTGCATCAATCAAAATCTGCACAAAGTACTGGTCTGAATTCGTCATTTGCTTGTAACAATTTCAATATTTGTACATGGCAGTCGAGTATATAATAGTCACAAAAAAATACGACAACAGTCTTCTATAATGAATTTAACAACCGCATTCATAATCGAAATTATAAATCAGCTACTAAAAAAACTTCATGAGTCCACATGCTAGAGTGAGGCTTCAATTTGCATTCATTTTAGGTGCGTACTGAAAAACAGACTTCAACTTTTCAAAATTATGCAGTAGTATTATTAGAAGATAAAGTTAAAATTAATAAATTTACTTGATTTTTCGACAAAAGTAATTCATAGGAACGTTGATTCTAATCCCGGTGAGTATTATTGACGGTGCGTGACTTGAGCCTGTTGCCCTTAAGGTTTGGTACGTGTGAAGATGAGCTGCCTTGACCTCAATTGATCAGCCCATACCAGCACCGTGCTATGCATTCCTTTACATACAATAAATATTTGTAAAGTTCAAGACCAATTAAACTAGGAAACATTGACTTTGGGATTTATTTCCCAGTGAAATTTTAATATGATGAAGCCATCGCTTCAGTTGGTCCGAATCCAGCAATTGTGAGTTCGAATCCAGCAATGGTGAGTTCGAATCCAGCAATTATGAGTCTGAATCGAGCAATGGTGAGTTCGAATCCAGCAATGATGAGTCTGAATCCAGCAATGGTGAGTTCGAATCCAGCAATGATGAGTCGGAATCTTATGTGTGTCCAGCAAAGCCATACGGGGATGCTCTCAGGGATGCCTTGGTATTCTGGTAAACACCAATATTCTTTATTGAAAATGGGATTATTCGTGTTAGAAGATGATATTTTTGGCAATAACATACATCAATGAACATTATTACTGCAAAAAATGTTTGTTAAAAAAAGTTCAATCGGAGTTCACTTTCAAACATGGTGAATATTCGGTTAAAACTATCAAATAACATTTGAAAACAATAACAAAACAATGTCGTAATCAGAATTCACAGAATGACTACAATCTAGGACACTCATAAGAATAAATAATTTATAATCATCTCATCAGCATCTTCACGACCAATCCTGTAGTAATATATTTTTCGTGGCTAAAATTAGTACCTCCAAGCAACAGACGCTATTGTTACAGTTGTTAAAAATATTTATCGTTCTTTATCGTTTTCAAGCGCCAAATTTAACTACTCAGAGTCGATCTGAATCATCGCGACGCAAAAATGTTGTGACGCGACGTCATTTTTAAGCGAATATGGCGGCCCTGCGTCTTTGTCGTGCAAATACGGTGGCTCTGCGTCATTGTCCAGTTTAATATGCCATCTAAAGTTATGTGCGCCATGGTCAGAAGCAAATTGTGCTTACCCGCACGATAGTTTCTGCTGCTCGGTTTGCTATTGATTTGGGCGAGTAGTAGCGGCATCTAGCACCACATGGCCTTGACACTTAAACAGAAACTCGATATAAATGAAGCAAGACTTTAAATACTGACTCATAATTTCAGGAGCTAGAACGCAATAACATATTTTGATGGCAGATTAAACATTTTCTGGCTAAGTAAACTCAGTCTTCATGTTCATAGTTTTTGTCCGCTTGTCAATTGTTGCAGTTGTCAATTGTTGCAAATGTTGTCAATTGTTGTAAAATTGAACAAAATTGTCAATTGTTGCAGTTTGACACTTTTAAGCATAAAAGTGTCAAAATTACGCCAGCGAAATGACAACTCCTTAATTTTAAGTACTTCAATATGTACTGTGCACTATTGAGTAACTTATCTTATCCTGAAATAAAAAAAATTTTCGTTTAATATTCTATCCTTGTCTCTAAATCATAATCTATAGAGCAGACACTTTAGTACTGGTAGCTCGACGATGTGATAACAAAGGTAGAGCACGTGTTGAACTTTAGTTGTTATTGTCAAAATTGAATGTCAATTTAAAAGGTCAAAGACAAGAGCCAAAGCAGCTGAATGACAAATCAGGTGAACATCAATCGAGTGCGTATGAGCTATTTAAATAGGCTATGCAATTTTAACTAAAGAGAATTAAAATTACGTGCAAAACAGTTCCAAGTCACACATCCCACAAGTAGGAAAATAGCTTAATATGACATTCAAGGAGGCAAAGTCACCAAACTGTGATAAAAATACCACATAACGGTGAACCAACTAACTTTACTATAACAACGTAAACTTCACATGCAGCTGAGGTTCAATAGCTCGTGTTGCTTGAAAGTTTATTTGTGAGCCAGGACTACAGATTTTAAACATTGAAGTTGAAGTAGAGAAGTGAAGTAATGCAAAACGTGACATGATAGTTTTTTGTGGAAGATCTACGCAAAACTGCTTGTTCTGGAGTATTAGATGAATGGTAATTAAAAGTATAGTTTTAAGTAGTAAGTTGCGCTAAGCAGTGATAAGTAGTAATAAGCAGTATATAGTATTAATAAGTAGTAATATTAGTAAGTAGTAGTAAGTTCAAACAATATTGATAGATAACACGTATCTTACGGATCGCTTAAGACAACATTGGCAGACAATATACGAATCTCGCGCAAACATGGCGGTCTCTAAGCAGCGTTAAATGCGTTGCCATGGCATCATCGACCTGACATCGTCGACGTTAGACAGCACAAAATTGATCAAACCCAACTTGCTCTTTAGTAACAACGAAATTTCCTTAAGAAAGAGCGAAGAATTGCCATTATAATAATATATTCATTATAAATCTGGCTGGTCTTTGATAATTAAAGTGAGGTTTTCCGCTGAGGAATTTGAAATTTAAGAGAAAGAAGAGTAAAAATTAGATTTGAAAATCACTTTTCCACGAAAAACATTACCAATGCTGTCAGGTTTTCGTAAAATTCACAAGACAAAGTCAAGAAATTGGAAACACAGTAATGTGCATTAAAATCCTTTCATGCTGCTTACAGTTTCAGCACTTCTTCACCTAATAGAGGTTACTTATCAGCATGAAGATATTGATGTTATCAACGCTTAAAATAAGTTTCCGTGTCCGTATGTGGTATCAACACATTAGGACAACACAATGGGATGTGTTGTTCTATACAATAAAGTTGAAACAGCAGCTGATATGGTGACGAGGCCAATTAATTCTGTATTAATACAAGGTTACAAATATTCTTACGCTATTGTTAAATGAAAATTTAAAGCCTCCAATGAGTTTTATCAGAACGATAAACTAAGCTTAAATATTCTATATGTATATTCATATATTTTCTAACTGCGAAGAAAATGTTAAAATCGCCAGGAAGAAGTTAAAATTTTAATAATTCTATGGGATTAAAGTTGAATTTCAATACTGTCTATTGTTTTAATTCTAAGTGCTAATTAGAAGTCCCATTTAATAAGCTAGATTCACAGAATCGCTGGAATGCTTTTAACAAGCATGTTTAAAATTAAATTGAGATTACAAGCAGGTCTATTAATAGAACACATAATATCTTACGGGATAACAACCACGTCCAGCGATAGAACATATCATATTTCGAGATAATAACCAGATCAAGCGATAAAACATAGCATCTTACGCGATAACAACGATGTCTACCTAAAAAATATACTATCTTGCTTCACTCTTTATTTTTATCATTGCAATTTGTATGTCTATAGAAAAAAGGAACAATACCAGTAAACTAAAAAACGATCGAGGTATAGGTTTGAAGCTGATAAGTTTAACAAGTTTTTAACATCCTATGTTAGAAACTGTTAAGTTTTTGACATAGATTGTTATTTAAAGCTGATAAGGTTAACAAGTTTTTAGCAACCTATGCTAAAAACTGATATGTTTTAACATAGGTTGTTAAAGGTTTAACGCTGATAAGTTAAACAAGTTTTTAACAACCTATGTTAAAAACTGATAAGTTTTACAAGTTTTTAACCACCTATGTTAAAAAACGGATATGTTTTTAACATAGGTTTTTAAAGGTTTAACGCTGAGAAGTTTAACAAGTTTTTAACAATCTATGTTAAAAACTGATAAGTTTTTAACATAGATTGTTATTTAAAGCTGATAAGTTTGACAAGTTTTTAACCACCTATGTTAAAAACTGATAAGTAGTAATATTAGTAGCTGATATAAATTATCTATTAGTAGCTGATATAAACTGTTAAGTTTTAACATAGGTTATTAAATAAAGCTGATGAGTCTAACAAGTTTTTAACAACCTATGTTAAAAACTGATAAGTTTTTAACATAGGTTGTTAATTAAAGCTGATGAGTCTAACAAGTTTTTAACAACCTATGTTAAAAACGGATAAGTTTTTAACATAGGTTGTTATTTAAAGCTGATAAGTTTAACATCGATCGTTGACGAGCTACTGTCGTCAACAGAAGCTTAGGAGGTGCGGCCGGTGCATGCAGTGTGGTGAGGCCGACACTAGTACTGAGGCCGGACGAGGAAGACGTGTCAAGGTCTGGGCGTCTATGAGCCTAATTCTAAATATTGATTTGCTTAATATGCCAATTAACTTTTGTGTGGCATACTTATATGGAAGACTAAGATTCATATATTGCCAAAATCATGGGCAAACTACTTTGCTTTCTGTACATAAGAATTTCATATGTTTGGAATCTTCATCTTTTTTATTTCCCATTTTTTTAGAGTTTGAAGACATACTGAAACTATTCAACACCCCAAAAATGATAAATAGTCAATTTTCATAAACGTTTATCAAGAGGTTGTAAAAGACATTCATACAGGATTTTTAATACCTCATGTATTAAATAATAGGGGTAATAATACCTCGAGTAATTTACCCTTAGCACGTAATGTTGTATTTTATTTTTATACAGCCTTCCTGTTTTATTGCTGCGATCGGTCTTTCCGTCCCCCCTCAAGTTGTAAACTGATCTACTTCATTGTTATTGTTAGGTCTGCCAATCATGTCAGGTGTAACACAATTGAATTAAAAAAAACTATGGCTCATTTAAAAAGAATGAAAAGAAAAAAATAAATAAATTGGTAAAAAAAACCTTAGTAAGTTTTTTGAGAGCGCATCGTCATTGTAGTAGATAAGATACTCCGGTATCCACGATACCAGGCTGCAAACACCCGCATACTTTCTCGAATACATGTTATAATGTATCCAGTATATATTATCTCGAATACAAATTGTATATTGCAAAATTGCTTAGCTATCGTGGATTTAGCTTCCAAGTTATACATTTTTAAATTTTTACCATCGTCAATAAGTATCAAAGTATCAATTGCAAATAGTTTTGAATAAAACTAACAAGTATTAGATTCCAAATTTAAAATTGAATAATATACAAATATTTTTACGCCTAAAATGCTTGATTAAGAATTCACCGACCACATTTATACAAATTCCTTCATGGAAATATAATTATTTTGCTTAATTTTTCTTTAAAACACTCATTGTATTGATGCATTTATTTTATCTGGGGCAAACCCATCATGCTATTTATTTAACGAAGATATTAATACAAATTCTTTCATGGAAAGATTTGAACATCGCTACTCTTTTCAATAAAACATTAAGCATTTATTTATATGTGGGGCATTCGTTATACCGTTATTATTATACGAATACGTTATTATATTATACCGTTAATATCGTACTATATTTGCATGTGAGCGCTCGATCGATCACAGGCATCCAATAAGGTCGAGTTCCACCTTAGCTAATGTTTTTTAATGCAGGTGAATTTGTATCGAATAGTTGCTTTTTTACATGAATTTTAATTTTGAAATTCGAGCTAAATAAGGCATGGTAAAACCATTCCTAAAAAGAAATTGAATAACTAGTTTGCTTCAAAACTGATTTTTTGCTTAAAATAACCTTTATTCCGTAAAATCATACGTGCTGTGACGCAATCAAACAACAAACGATTTAATAATTCGATATTTTTTCTACATTCAACAAATAGGTATAATGCACGACAGAAATTCTCAGTAGACAAAATATAATTGATAAAAGCAGCAGTCTTTATTAAGAGAAATATTTTTATTTATAGCTCCGGTTATAAAGAATTATGCTACGTTAATCGCAGGGCATACATTGTGCAGCACGAAATAATTTTTACGAAATTTTTCTGGCTATAAATAATACATTTATACGTTAATATAATATTATTTAATATAAGGGGAGCGTCTACCCTAAAATTGAAAATTTTTACTTTTTCGGTTTTTATACTAATTTTAAAGCTGACATTCTGCCCTATCCAACGGTACCACTGCCATCTCTCTACGTTGATATATGATTTCACGACATTTCATGAAAGGGGGGCGGGTGGGGGAGTTCTTTAAGTAATTAGATAGGAACTAATTAGCTACTGAGCTCTTTAAATATAGTGTTCCGGTCCTTGTGGTACCGGCCTCTGAGGTGCACGGACCGGTCCTTGTGGTACCGGCCTCTAACTGCGCGGACCGGTCCTTGTGGTACCGGCCTCTAACTGCGCGGACCGGTCCTTGTGGTACCGGCCTCTAACTGCGCGGACCGGTCCTTGTGGTACCGGTCTGTGACTGCTCGGACCGGTCCTTGTAGTAAGACCAAGCCCGACAAGACTCAGCAATTTGTCTCAGGTGTTATTTGCGAGGCTGCAGTTCGCTATTCTCCCTTACGAGTACAGTTTGAATCAGTACTCTGTAATTTAGTGTTGATATGATTTATTGTAATATTATCTTCCTTTATTGGTCACTTCGTCGTGTATTTATTGTTGTCATATGTTTATCTCGGCAGGAAAGAGCGAAGTCCCACTCCTCTCTGTAGTTCTTCATTTATTGTTAAATTTACTGCTGGGGTTTTTCACTGAATAAATTTAAAAACTCAATGAACCATTACTGAACCTAACATAAGTACACATTAATTACATACACAGTAAATTGTTTGTACAAATTAAGCCAGTCCGAAATAGAGTCTCGTAAGGTACTGCCTGATTCTGCTCAACTTTTTTTGACTCAAATAAAATAAAATAAACATTTATTGGGCACAAAAACTATTTCAGGTCAAACTATAGCGAGAATAAGGTCATTCAAGATAATTACATAATATTAGGTGTTGGAGCTGCAGCGCCAGCAGGCCCACTGACGTGCAGTCGTCATGGAAGCGAGACGTGGAATAGCATTATTTAAAATGGTGCAAGGCAGATCCACAATCTCCCTGATCCATATCTCAATTCTTTTATTTCTAATAAATAGAATAATGGGGGTAACACTTTATAGATGCTAATGCTTATTTAATTGAATTATTGTTTTGAGTCACGAAACACTGATGCTTTCCAGCCCAATATAAGTTCGACTTAATAACCCCTTTTATCAGGATAATCTTGACGACACGAGTTACGAAAGTGATGTAGCATGACCACGCTGCTTCGGTAGTGTGACCACGCTGCTCCAGTAGCATGACCACGCTGCTCCAGTAGCATGACCACGCTGCTAGCGTGACCACGCTGCTCCAGTAGCGTGACCACGCTGCTCCAGCAGTGTGATCACGCTGCTCCAGTAGCGTGACCACGCTGCTCCAGTAGCGTGATCACGCTGCTCCAGTAGTGTGACCCCATCAGACGTCTTCATGCTATCGATCACACTAGTCGATGGCAGTCGCGCAGGCGTTTCCAGCAGCTTTTTTGCCGGCGAGTGCGAGACCTTCACGCTAAGGTCGCTCTCACGGCCAAAACCTTGAGATTGTGGCGATATTTTCTGCCACAAGTTCACCGAGAATTTCGTCTCATCATGCGAGAACCAAGAAATATGTCACGTGGAATTGTTTTTTTTTTTTTTTGGCTTCGTTCATTGCGAGCAAAGAGAAATTGTTAGCAGCGTTTTTGCTCTTGAATCCAAAAGCTCGATAATTCAGATAAATATTCAAGGTGATTCACGGAAACTACACGATTTGAAAACTCAATTGAAAAACTGGTAAATATATCATTACAATATAAATTTTATTGAAAAAAAACATTAATTATTTTTTCAATTACTTAGTTTTAATGATCACATCGGGCAATTAAATGACGGCCTCTATTGTCACTGCATTCATTTAGTCGATTTTTGAAGTTTCGTTAAACTCGCTGAAGAATATTGACGGGTACCTCTCAGGGGGGACTTCTGACGAGTGTCTGTGCTCGTCAGAAGTCCTATGGGATTTCGCGCTCCTAGGGGGATTGTTCCTGAGCGCCCCACCGCTGAGCTCGCGGTGTCTGACTTCGTGTCTCAGTTGTGGGGTTAAATTTGTCATTAAATTTGTCATTATTGTCATTAAGTTATTATGTAGGTAGGATTCCTAATATTAAGTTATTATGTAGGTAGGATTCCTAACATTTCCCTTCTTGTCTCTCTGTCTCCAAATGCTGTCGGCCTGCCTGAGGTTGGAGCGCGACCCGAACGCGGGTCCAAATCGACAGCCAACTTATCCCCGTCCTCCGAAAGGGGGACCCGAAGCCCATGTTTTTTTAACTGGGCTTAGGCCCCGCCTCGCGCTGTGAAGCGAGGCGGGGAAGGTCAATAACAACAACAATATTGACGGGTATGTTGGCGATGGCTTGGCGTATGTTGCTCTTCAAATGAGGTAGGGTCTTTGGACAGTCATTGTAAACAATTGATTTAAGATAACCCCATAAAAAAACAAACGTAGCTAAATCGGGGGATCGAAAAGGTCAAAAAAGTTCACCTCTTAAGGAGATGAGGCGCTCAGCAAAATGTTGTATCAGAAGATCATTTTCTTCCAAGAAATAAGGGCCAATGTTGCCGACTTTTGACACCGCATACCACACAGTTACGCGTTTACAATAAATTGGACACTAATGGATTTCACGCGGATTGTTATCACTCCATTAACGCATGTTTTGCTTGTTTACGTTGCCGGAAATGTGGAAGTGAGCCTCATCACTATAAAGAAAACGACTGCATCGTGAAGCAAGTTCTCAAAAAGCGCTTAGCATGAATTTCGCTGAGAAATGAAATTGTTCTCGCTGAGTTCTTGTGCAACAATCAATTTTTAGGGATGAAATTGAATTTCTTCGTGGAGTATTCGTACCACACTGCTATTCGGAATTCCCAGAACAGCAGCATGTTTGCGTATTGAACGGTATAGAGAACGCAGAAACACCTCTCTATAACTCTATCTACTTTTTCAAGTGTCTTTGCAGTCTGCTGACCTCCAGACTCTATAGCATTCAACTTTAACCTACCCTAAATGTGTTCACACACGTAACAATCGATTTCCGATCAGGAACCCGACCTGAAGGACGAATACGGAACGCTCGTTGAGTAGCGATAATGGAATGGCCATCAGAAATGTACGCCTCGACAGGAAACGCACGCTGCTCACTTGTCCAATGCATTATGACAACTGACTAAGCGGGACACAAAATTTCATGGCCTTGCATTTCATATGAAATACTTCCCGCCCTTTTCCTGATTGGCACGAAATACAAGACAGGAAATTTTTGTGAATCACTCAAGTAGAACGGTTTTTGATGAAAAATGTGGCTCGATGATAGCCAGTCTTTTCAAGTCTTCAATTGAGGAAGTTAATATCAAGATAATATCATGATAATCTTTTTCATTTAAAAGGCGTTATTTAAATGTAAAAAATATGAAAAAGTATAATTTCGAGTTTCATACTGTCCTAGAGTTTCGGATAACTTTGTAACTCAATAAAATTCTCATTCTTCCAAGTAAAGTTTCACGTTCAAACATGTTAAAGATGGACAATAATAAATATCTCTTTCTAAGAGATAAATATTATTTAATTAAACAATGAACACACATCCATAGTTAAATTAAACTATTTATTAATTTTATTTATTCTTGACCCATAAAACAAACAAACGAAATTCTTTATCACTCCTCCTTTTTAGCGCATTTTCTCATTTATGGAAAAACGACACTATTGTGCTCGCCATGTCCGTCCGTCCGTCTGTCCGTCCGTCCGTGACCTCAAGTTTTTGCGACGAGAAAATGCGCTCTCTGTCACTCACTGCAGTGAGTACTGAGTTATATGTTTTTCTGATTCCATGAGTACTCCATATATCTTTTACACTCTCACTCACAGCCTCATTTGCTTCTTAAGACAAACTCACAACAAATTTTTTGCAATCCACCCACTCACCCTTACTCTTGCCTCCTCATTCTGAACTACAGCAAGTTCAATAAGCAATTATGGTGCATTGAGGCAGCACGATGTTATGGGAAGAAAATATGATAATGTCGATTTTATTTCTATCTGCAGCCAAGTGAAAAGGAACTGCAGATGAAATGCTTAGAATATACACTCATATTTAATTTCTTTTCAATTTTAATTTCCGTTGTTATACAGACTAAAGCAAGCTTAAGTGTCCGCTCGTAGAAATAACGTCTCGTTATTCACAAATTAAAAGATATTGCAAAATCCTGCTTGCAAACAAAAGAAAAGAAGATTATATAACGCAATAAAAACGTGTTTATTTTGAAAAAAAAAAACATTTCGAAAAAATTTTGCATCACTAACTGCAGGTGATGTGCTGTCGTATTACAACGGTTTTTGCATCAATAAGTACAAGTGATGTACTGAATTATGAAAAGGTTTTTGAATCACTAACTGCAGGTGATGTACTGCAGTACGTAATCGTTTGTTGCATCGCTAGTAGCAGCTTATGTAATGTAATATGGAAAAAAAATTTTTCGCAACGAATTATCGTTAGAAAACCTCATGAAATAAAACATTGTGGCTAATATATGGCATAATTTAGGGGACATACACAAAAAATAACGGTAAACGAAACAAGGGAACAATTATAAATGTGAATATCCAGTATGCATAGGTGTCAGAATTTGTGAAGCCATTGAAGCAATGAATGCTTCATCTTTTATTATTCAGTTGAAATTTAATATAATCAAATGAAAATAATAAATGATTCTCAATTTAATTACGTTGCCAGAGTTTCAGAAATATTTATATTTTGAAAAGTGTTATGGTTTATTATTTATATTATAGCATGTGTGACTATTGTAAAGCGTACTTGCCATTTTCAGTTCCCTGATACATTTTCTATTATGACGCATTTACTGGGTTTAAAAGGACCAATAAATATATATTTACTAAATATAAATTGAATTAAAAAATTTATAATTACCAAATACAAACCGAATTGCAAAACATATTTTTACTAACCGAATTTTAAAATATATATTTACTTCGTCATTGTAAGTTATGAAGCCCATGCAAATATGTGAAGCCAGTCTCCTCGTGCGCAGTTATGTCCAGTAAAGAAAGAAAATGAGCGTTTGGACCATAATGATGATGATGATACTGAAATGCTTTTTAGCACATTTTCTCATTTATGGAAAAAAAGCGCTATTGTGCTCGTCATGACCGTCCGTCCGTGACGTACGCCCGCGACTTCACGTCTGGGGCGGACTCGAAAATGCGCTCTCTGTCAATCACTACAGTGAGTACTGATCTAATTTTTTTATAATAGTGATTGTAAGCACTTGTAATTTCAAGTGTCAGCCGGAAGGCTTGTAGCAGGGCCAATCCACATTTATTATCTATTTATTAGAACTAAAATCATTTAAAACGGTTCCAAATGAAGTCATTAATGATTAGAATGGCTTAAGAAATCCCGAATAGCTCAATTTTAGTAAGGTAATAAGAAATTGTTTTTTTAACACGACTTTAGGAATTACAAACTGATGCGCTGACGCCGTCCATCTGCATCACGAGCCATCATCCACGACTGATGCAGAAGACCAAAATATCAGCTTTATTTGCACCTCGCTGTGCAAAATGCGTCAATGCGCTACCGAGAATTAGTTCATAACACGTAACAGTATTGGTCACAAATTTATTTATAAACGTCATTCATATTTTGAACTCCATATTAATAGAATTCGTGGCTATAAACTAACATATATTATGATTCTGTCTAATAAATTAATTTATATCAAGTATTCTAGATGAAGTAACGTCGTTTTTCGAGGAACTCGCGCTAGATATACAGCAAATACGGCTGTCCGTAACTAGCACCAAGCCGAAACTGAGGCAAGTGCCATGTTACGCGTGTGTTGTTGTAGCGTAACCAAGGCTACGTGACGGCTTACAGACTTGCCGTGCTTCACGTGCCTGACGACAATCGGAAACAATCGTAACGCCTCCACAACACAGTCACGTCTCATCATTGAAAATTATTATTTACGTCCTGTGTCTCATTATTGAAATAATATCAACAAATTCGAAGAAATAAACAATCGTAACGCCCCACAACACAGCCGTGAATCCGGTGTCTCATTATTGAATTGATATCAACATATTAAAAAAAACTATCGTAACACCTTCACAACACAGTCACGAATCATGTGTGTCATTATTGAATTGATATCAACAAATTCGAAGAAATAAACAAACGTAACGCCTCCACAACACAGCCGTGAATCCGGTGTCTCATTATTGAAATAATATCAACATATTAGAAAAAATAAATAAATAATCATAGCGCCTCCAAGACAGAGCCACGGATCTGTCTGATTATTGAAATGATCTCCCGATTACCTAATTAGGGGAAATTTTCTATAAAATTACAATTTTTACCAATAACTACGCCAATTAAGATGCAGTATGAACCTAAGTGGCTCAGTTAAGAACGTTGTATTAATTTAATCAGCTTTGGAACAAAAATTTCAGCGAATGAGGGTTCTGAAGCAAGCAATCACAAATAAATTGTCAAACTGAAAAATGTAATGAACAATATACATTTCTTTCATAATAAAATGAACGATACACATTTCTTTCTCAAGAGGACCATTTATTGTTAATTACAACCATCATATGCATCCATCACAGGAATTTTGCGGAAGTCACTCCTCGTCTCGCAACTCAAGTTTTATGCATCTTCTCTATTAATTAATTTAATAAACCGAGAATTTAAAAGTGAAAAATCGCAATTTAGATTCACCATATCTTCACAGAAAAAGTTTCGAAGACCAAAGATTTTCAATGAAGATGAAGTAAATTTTCGTGGTTTATTTCTTCTTCAAAATTATAGTTTCTAATAATTCATGCTGTCGTTAGATCTCACGGCAGAAATTTTCTGGCTTTTTACGATTAAAAAATTCTTGCAGCTTAGATTCGTGCGGAAACTACCGAACGAATTGCTAAATTATTACAATTAATACCCATAATGGTTGAGCTTCATGGCGAGTCATGTTTAAACGGAACAACCATATTCAGTACTAAATTTTTTGAAACCTCAAAATTCAAATTTAAACTGAAAGTAAATTGATTGTGTTTAAATATTTTTTTACAAGTCAAGTGATTTATTTGCAAAAGTTTCGCCTCGTCAAGTTATTTTAAAATAATATTCATAAACACACCCACACACGCCCAAAAAGATTTCCACTTGATAATGAAAGATTTTTAATGTGCCGATAGTTTATTATTCGCTAAATACCGTGCTTATAACATACAACGCTTAATAGCACAAAATTATTAAACCTTAAACTTAAGAGATCCGAACTGTGGCACCGTCACAAGGAGTAAGACAATGAATAAAAAGAGAATAGAACAAAGAATTGTGCTATAATAATTGGGTGTCAATGCCGACCTTAACTCTCTCAGCTCGGGGACACTGATGCAGTAAATCACTAAAGAGGCAGTAATAATCTCTACTTCAGAATTACGGATTACGTTTTAATATTTATTGAGATGGAATAATATACGTGATATATTTAGGATCTGTAGACCGACTTCACAGACTAGTTAGTGACCGAGTTACAGAAGTATCGATAAAATGAATAGAGGAAAACATGTAGCATTGCCTGCCAAGCGAGCAAAAATTTCCGTTATTTCCATAGAAATAGCGAAAAATTAGAAAGTAAAGAAAATGTCAAGCGAATTCACCGTTAATAAATATATTGATAACTGTAACTGGCGGTCTTTTAATTAATGCCCCCAAGAAGTGGCACGAAGGGGAATGGGGGAGCAGATCTGAATTAATTATAGTGAATGAGAGCTACGGTATTCGTGTTCGTAAAGATGGGTTAGTATCAGAATTTTTGGCATATACGCATCTGTCAAAATAATTCATCGAGATGATAACTAGAATACTTCAAGGAAAAAAACCGAGACTTGAAAATAACTAGAATAAAAATGTGGAAATTAAGGAATTGAAATAATCGAAATGGTCATTGGTCGAAAAACGAACGATTTTATACCAAGATCTACTAGAGAACACAATTTCAACCTTAACATTAAGCGAGTACATTTAATCGCCTCAAGCGAATCCCACAATAAAGACTAATGCACAGCACCATCGAGCCTACCAAGCATGTTTTAACTTTAAGAATAAATATTAGCAATGGCAGAAAACTGACCAAATGTAGCGACAACAAACAATAAATTAGGTCAGAATCCTAAATATCCCGAGAAACTTATTCTTTATCGTAAAGAGAGAAGATGATATACAAGCGATATGGATGAATGCGGAATATCGTCAAAGCATTTGCTATTTAAAACTTAACGTAACGGCTTTAGAACCGATAAAACGACTTCCAATTCATTCAACCCAGGACGCACCGAAGCAAAGATATTGGCTGTCTAAACATTCAACTGCTAATATCAATTGATAATTAAGTAATAAGTTACCTGTGCATATAACTTGTCCATTTTGAGGTGAACGGCAATAATTTTTTGGTCACAATTACCATTACTTCACTGTCATTTCTTTATTTATTATTAGATTATTAATGGAGGCTTGGGCGGCCAGTCTTGGGCTTGTGGATCCCAGCCGTACCCGGTCAGAACGCAGACCAGCGGTGTGGTGCAACGATGTCACATCAAATGGGTGTAGATTTATTTGGTATAATGAGGACAAAACAATGTTTATTTCATCTTATGTACCTGCTAAGTTTTGAAAGAAGAGTGACGATGCAGTTCTAGTATCCAGAACCTTATTTCCGATCCTAGAACAATGCGTACTCATATCCAATCCTTTTGGATTATCGTTCCCTATTGTTGGCGTTCCAGGCCCAGGACGAGAAAGGTCCCTCGGGGGGCGACTCCTCGCTGGCGATGCTGTCCCAGTCGTCCGTGTCAGTGTCTGATGCCCCTGGTGGCCCTCCTTCAGCAACTGCACCAGACCTGCCGCCCGCCATGGCTACTCTGGCGTAGTCGTCGGTGTCGATGCTCTTGCAGAAGTGGATGGCGTACTTGAGCTTCTCGCGGAGGACGGCCTTGCAGGAATATTGTGGCATCTTCAGCAGGAAGAAACAAGTGTAGGACTCCGGCAGGAACATGTCAGGCGGGTGGTACTTGTCCAGAACCTGACACAAGGGATAAGATTATTATAAAAATATAATAAGTCCATTATCAATGCATAAGATTATTATAATAATATTATAAGTCCATAATCAGTGCAAAAGATTATTATAATAATATTATAAGTGCATCATCAATGCACAAGATTATTATTAGAAGAAGTCCATAATCAATGAACAATGAAGTCTAATTCGTACTTTTTGGGTATTTAACAAAATTATGAACGAAAGTTGACAAATTTGAATAGATAATAATATGTCAGAAAAAGTTGGAAAAATTTCATATAGAAAAGAATTTTTTTTATCAATCAATTGATGGAAAATTCTCTTAACCACGTTTCCATCTTAAAAAAATTCAAGATTAAAAACACGCCAACACACAAGCGGGCAATCAAATGATCATTCGGAAGTCAAGGCCTTGCCGTGCATTCACAATCGTTTATACATGTACAAAAACTATTTACTTATCTGAATCTCTAATACATATATAATTGTTAGAGCGATTTAAAGTTTCATATAGATTCTATCCGCGCGGTTGTTCACTATCGAGCGTAAAATATATAAAAATATGGGTCATAATGTTCAATCTTCACTTTATTTATGCAATTTTTACTAGAAGGGCTAAACTAGTCCAGGATGACCAGCAACAAAGGCAAAAATGCATCGTTTATGGGACAAAATCTCGCTTTTCTCAAAGTGCATCAGTGCTAGGAAGTGTCCCAATTCTAGGAAGTGTGTCTAGGAAGTGTCTCAATTCTAGGAAGTGCATCAATTCTAGGAAGTGTCTCAATTCTTCATTATTTGATTGTGTCAATGATAATATTTGAATGAATTTAAAAGCTAGGAAATTGGCACAAAATTTAGGTTCACTGGGAGTTGAACTTGAGGCGACGCTTACTCTTTGTTCGCCCTTGTAGGGTGCACTCACCCTTGTAGGTAGCAACACTCTTGAGCAGGGTGAGCGGGATGTCAGGGGAGCCGCATACCATCGTCTCCAGCTCGTAGGGCGTGAAGAGGGCGACCAGAGGCAGAGGGATGACGCGCGCCATACCCGCCCTCACGCACTCAACCGCCACGTCGAACTCGTGCAGCCTTCAAATAAAGCAAAGGTAATTAATTAAAATAATTAATTGGAAAAATGAATTTTAAAAAATATTTAAAATAATAATTAATTATTATTAATTTCAAGTACTTAATTGATTAAATAATTAATTAACTAATAATCAGAGGTGACTCACCTATGACTAATTAATCAGAGGTGTCTAATAAAAAAAATAGCACCACTTGAAATAAAGCAGTTCATCACTAAATATTTTCGTATGTTCCTGGAGTCAACAAGAAAACTACAATTTACATTTCCTTGTTGAATGGCTTGCTTGACATATTTTACACAATATATTAATTATTCCTCATGATACATATTTAAAAAAAATATATTAATTATTTCTCATGATAGACATTCGAAAAAAATATATTAATTATTCTTCAGGCTATTAACATAATCTAAATGATAAGTTTGTTGTAGCTAAATTCACACCTATAATTCAGCGCCATTTGCACGTAGATGTCCTTATTTTGCAGGGTGATCCTTGTGTGCTTGTGGGAGAGCGCGACCTGATGACCTGCAGCAGAGGTCGTGGTGAAGGGCAGGTCTAAGGAGGCAAGAGAGGATCCTTCACCTCCTACAGGATCCCCAGCAGAAAGACCAGGATCTTCTGAAGTGTTTTTGTTTGCCCCAGCAGCAGCAGCAGCAGCAGCAGCAGGCTCCCCCATCTGCTGGACGCACAGCAACGCCGGCATGTAGTGCCGGTCAACCTGGGGTCATGGGGGACAGTGAGCTACACTTGTAATGGGGGACCACACATGGGGGACCACACTTGTAGCAATAGATCAGCAACACGGTGTAGGAAAATACATCATTTAGCGACGAAATTAGATCATTTATTAAAAACAAGATCATTTATTAAAAACAAGATCATTCAGTAAAAACAATAGATCATTCAGTAACAACAACAAATCATTCAGCAATAACAATAGATCATTCAGTAACAACAACAAATCATTCAGCAATAACAATAGATCATTCAGTAACAACAATAGATCATTCAGCAATATCAATAGATCATTCAGCAATATCAATAGATCATTCAGCAATATCAATAGATCATTCAGCAATATCAATAGATCATTCAGCAATATCAATAGATCATTCAGCAATATCAATAGATCATTCAGCAATATCAATTGATCATTCAGCAATATCAATAGATCATTCAGCAATATCAATAGATCATTTAGTAACAACAATAGATCATTCAGCAATAACAACAGATTATTCTGCAATAACAATTGATCATTCAGGTTTTCTCTATTGATGGTATATACATTTCACAAATCTTTGAACTGATAAAGCTGAAGATGGTCTTCGTAACGCTCTCATTGAAGATATGGAAAATATCCATGACGTTTGGCTTGTATTTTAATTTTATTTCACGATAGATTATTTTTACCACACATATTAGATTTTAACTTCCACATTTCTACCGTACAACAGTTTTACTAGTGCATTATTATTATTCAAATATTATTATTTAGTACTTTTATTTTAGAGCGTTATCATAGCCAAAGTCACCTTATTGACGTCGGCTATATTACACAGGACGTTATTACTGTACACCCGCCGCTTCTACATCAAAATAACCTCGGTGACGTCAGCTATATTACACAGGACATTATTACTGTACACCCGCCGTTTGTTTGGGGTAGAGAGCACAAAATAACCTCAGTAACGTCGGCGGGGGTGAGCGCCATGCCCGCCAGCTGCCGCCACACGGGCTCCGCCAGGTTCAGGCTCAGGGGGCTGCCCGTCCGCACCGCGATGCCCATCAGCATACCTGGACACGTTAGCCATTTATTTTAAGTAACAGGTTACTTTTCTATGCATCTCTTATATGAATGGTAATTAAGAATTACCTGAGAATAGTTCATACGTATCGGGATCCGAGGATATATAGATCTGGAACAGCGTAAACGATTGCATAATATACTTTTAGGATTATAGTTCGGCTTAAAATTTAGGATAATCTAAGTTTATTAGTTGGAGCTTTAACAATGATGTCTTCGGAGTCCAGTTGAAGTATGGATAAGTCTGACATTAATTTAGGGTTACTGTCCTAATGGATACGGACAGGATTAAGGGCTTATACACGACTGTTCTCGGCCCAAGACTGAAGTTGATCGCTTGAGACAGAGCTTTTATAGTTTCGCTATTTGACGTCACAAGGGCGTGACTTGATAAACAGGAAAGGCTAATACAAGGAAATGCTTATGAACATATCGCATGTGAAGGATCTTATCTTTCAACAAGGAAGACATCAATCAGGAAATATCCAGGGACGAATGGTATCAACATTGTCACCTGACATTTATTTATTTCATTTATTTCTTTGTAATAATTTACGATATGCAATAACGATAGGAACTCACGACACGCGCCCGCCATACATTTTATTTTATTTATTTCTTTGAAATAATTGACGATGCAATAACGACAGGAACTTTTGGTGAAGTTCAGCTGAAGTTATTTTTTTAATGCAATTCTACAATGCAACAACGATGGGCACCTTTGTTGAAGTACAACAGCAGTTCTTTTTATTGCAATAAGTTTTGAATATTGATTTCAAATGCTTTACAGTTACAAAATAATATTTTGCACCAGCGGAAGTTACAAAATAATATTTTGTAAAAAATATTTAGGTTTCTTTAGCCATGCACATTAATGACATTAATGGTCAGTATCATTGATTTATGAATGCTCTTGTTCATCATATATACTGGTAGATTACAACAAATATATAAGTATTTATCGTTTTATTATGTACACTTATAAAAAATATAACTCAGTACTCACTGCAGTGAGTGACAGAGAGCGCATTTTCTCGTCGAAGAAAACGTGAAGTCACGGAAGGACGGACAGACACGTGCAAAAAAATGAATTAACACCGATACGCCCTTCTGTCGGGCCAAATTGGGTCAGGATGACCCACACATGGGACAAAAACTGCATCGACATTCGGACAAAGACTCCCTAATTCCACAGCGTGTACCTAATACGGTAGTTAAAACGCTACATACAAATTGAGTGTTGCCATGTGACCCACTCTAGGATATCGTGACCCACTCTAGGATCACGTGACCCACTCTAGGATCACGTGACCCAGTCTAGGATCACGTGACCCACTCTAGGATCACGTGACCCACTCTAGTCTTGGGGAGGGGGAAGTTTAGTAACCGGGGGCAAGAATTTATGGATTTGGGCACTCCCTTGGGGGGAATTTGGGGATTTGGGCTCTCCCCTGTGGGGGGGGGGAAGCTTGGTTACCGGGGGGCTAGAATTTAAAATTTGTTTAACAATGAAGAATAACTCAAAAGTGATGAAAGAATTTAATTGAATGAAAGGTTGAATGGAATTGATTAAGGAATGATTGTGAAACAAAGTAGGCAAAAAAAACTCGGTAATTACCGTATTGCTTTGCGTATGGACACGAATGATTGCAAATTGAATTAAATATGTTAAAAGAGGTCAAAAATGCACAATGCATACAATGACAAAAAAATGTATAGAGCATACAATGTTCATGCAATGGAGTAGATATCCTTCAGTCGCGAATAAATCTTGTTATAAATAAAACAACTTACAGCTAATTAAAAAAATGTATCCTTGAATTGTTAACCCTGCAAATATCATAAGTTTATAGTAGAAAGTATTAAAAATGTAGAACTTTTATGAAGAAAATATGGCAGTAGGATGGAACTCACCCACGAACTTGACCTTCCAGACCCTGTGGGGGAGGAACAAGGCGTCCTGCGTCAGGGACGACATCTTGGCGACCATCTGCCCCAGGACGGTGCGTCCGCCGTCCCCCGCCGCCCCCGTCCCCGCGGCGCCGCCCCTCTTCGACCTCTTCACCAGCAGGCGGTTGAGCTCCACGATGGGGCCGTGCTGACGGTCGCGCACCATCGTCGCCTGGATCACCTGTAGGGGTGTGACGTCAGCACTGGGCAGCATGTCAGCACTGGGCAGCATGCCTTTGCAGCATGTCATCAGCACTGGGCAGCATGTCGTCAGCACTGGGCAGCATGTCGTCAGCACTGGGCAGCATGTCATCAGCAC
>NW_025932041.1:161069-166058 GCF_000764305.2 Hyalella azteca | reverse complement strand
GTCAGCACTGGGCAGCATGTCGTCAGCACTGGGCAGCATGTCAGCACTGGGCAGCATGTCAGCACTGGGCAGCATGTCGTCAGCACTGGGCAGCATGTCAGCACTGGGCAGCATTCACTTCAGCATGTCGTAAGTTTCATTATATCAGCATCAAATAGGACTATATATTTCACTGAGGTTACATCAATTCTACAGTATCATCAAGGCTGGTAATGACTTCAACTTGATGATCTCAAAGTTGCATTAGTAAAGTTAGGATTTTGTTCGTTCTGGATAAAACATTTGGAAGTACAACTTCGCTTACTTCCGAAGCAGATAATATTCTGATTTTTGCACAAAAATAATTATTATTATTTGTTATATTACAACGAATATTGTTGAAATGCTGCAATGATATTCACTGTCACGCCGCTGAATTGATCATGAATTAAATGAAGGAAGCCAAATTGATCATGAATTAAATGAAGGAAGCTGAATTGATCATGAATTAAATGAAGGAAGCTGAATTGATCATGAATTAAATGAAGGAAGCCAAATTGATCATGAATTAAATAAAGGAAGCTGAATTGATCATGAATGAAATGAAGGAAGCTGAATTGATCATGAATGAAATAAAGGAAGCTGAATTGATCATGAATGAAATGAAGGAAGCTGAATTGATCATAAATTAAATGAATTAAGCCAAATTGATCATGAATGAAATGAAGGAAGATGAATTGATCATAAATTAAATGAATTAAGCCAATTGATCATGAATTAAATGAACCTTCTTGAAGGCAGCTTCTTTAGCAGCCTGCACGATGATGGAGCGCAGTTTGTTGATGTGCTGGGGGTCAGAGCCCCCCGTGGGGACGCCCTGCCCACCCAGGGGAGGAACAGGTCCCTCGGGGGGCGGTGCCGGGACAGCGTCCTCCCCCATCAGCTCGAACATGCTCACGCTCTGGCAGATGAGCTCGGAGAAGTGGTGCAGTAACACCTGTAGGTGTTGTATATTACGTAATTAAAGGAAGAAGTGAATTGATACATATATAACTAAATTAATATTATCACTATTATTAATACTTATTATTATTAAAAAGCGAAGAAAGAGCAAGGTTTGAAAAATTTACGCGGATACATACAAAATTAAATTACATTGTTACTATTATTAATTATTATTATCATTATAAAGCGAAGAAGAGCAAGTTTTGAAAAATTTTGGCGGAATAACTGAGCCTGTTCCTGAGGGCGGGGAGGGGCAGTTCCCTCAGCACGCTGTACTCACCAGCCTGTTCCTGAGGGCGGGGAGGGGCAGGTCCCTCAGCACGTCCTGAGGGCGGGGAGGGGCAGTTCCCTCAGCACGCTGTACTCACCAGCCTGTTCCTGAGGGCGGGGAGGGGCAGTTCCCTCAGCACGCTGTACTCCACAGGCACAGACGAGGGCAGGCGACCGCTGGTGACCGCCCTGCTGGTGCTCCAGGCGAGGCTGTGAGCTGACCCGCACGCCACGCGGTTCACCTTCTTGTTCTGGAACGTAATTACGTACGTAATAAGGTAACAAATACTAACCCTACAACCTAATAACGTAACACATATTGATCTTACAACCTAATAACGTAACCAATTGTGATATTACAACCTAATAACGTAACACATCGTAACCTTACAACGTAATAACGTAACACATCGTAACCTTACAACCTAATAACGTAACACATCGTAACCTTACAACGTAATAACGTAACACATTGTAACCTTACAACGTAATAACGTAACACATCGTAACCTTACAACCTAATAACGTAACCCACCGTAACCTTACAACCTAATAACGTAACCCACCGTAACCTTACAACCTAATAACGTAACACATAATGATCTTACAACCTAATAACATAACATAGGTATCGTTATCATGTAACACGTTTGCCTCGCTGTTGGGAACAAATCTCGCTTATTTCTACGAGTGTCCGATCACGATTATCTTTTATGGTCTTTTATTTATTATTTATATATATTATCTATTATTTTATGGCTATTTATTATTATTACAGGCAGGGCCATGACGATGCGGGGGCTGTGGATGGCATTTGTGGTGCCGTCGCCGAGCTGCCCTTCGTCGTTGTCCCCCCACGTGTACACGTCACCGTCACTAGTGCAGCACACGCAGTGCAGCGACCCTGACGTGTACATCCTCAATTATTACACGTCACCGTCACTAGTGCAGCGACCCTGACGTGTACATCGTCAATTATCACACGTCGTCGTCATTATTTGGCACCGCGTCATTGTTGGGCGCTAAGTTGTGTATCACGTGAAATTATCATAACAAATCGCTATGAATTCTACGAATATCTTGGCCAGAAGATACGTAAATTCTGCAAGCTCAAGAATTCATATATCCCCGCCATGAAGTTGCAGCGAGAATAGAAAATAATAGTGGCTAATAGTCATAATAGTCATAGTCTAATAACATAAGATAGGTAATAATAAATAATATTAATTTCAGTGATTGAACAATTAGTTGGCTCCGTACTTTGCTTTTTACAATTCTGAGTTTTGGTATAACAATTTTTCGGTTACTGGTTTGGATTGCACTACCTCTCTCTACCCGAATAAAAAGCCAAGGTCCCTGTTATGATAATTGTCTGTGATGTCTATTACATAGAGAACATTTCCTATCTAAGTGCATGTCAACATTTCACAAGAACTAAAGAAATACATAACATCGGATAGGGTAAAAAAGTGCGATAATTGTTTGTGATGTCTGTCACATAGAGAACATTTCCCTTTTAATTGCTTGTCAACACTTCACAAGAACCGAAGGAATAAATAATATCGAATAAAGTAAAAAAGTCCTAGGTATAGACCTGTAGCGATGCTGATGACCTTCTTGCCCAGCAGTGTGAGGACCTTGCGGGGCGTCCTGACGTGGTCGTCGCTGCCGTGCCCCAGGCGGTGGTAGTCGCCCTTGCCCCACGTGTACACGCACCCACTGCTGCTCAGTGCCACTGAGAACTGAGAGCCGCACTCAACCTGTGGGGGGCGAGAGAGTGAGACCTGCACTAGACCTGCGGGGGGCAAGAGAGTGAGACCTGCACTAGACCTGCGGGGGGCAAGAGAGTGAGACCTGCACTAGACCTGCGTGGGGCAAGAGAGTGAGACCTGCGTGGGGCAAGAGAGTGAGACCTGCACTAGACCTGAGTGCTGGCTTGGCCAAGCAGTTCCTAGGACAAATAATTCTCTTGTGTACCTTTAATTAAATAAGAGCCGTCATTAAAATGACAGATGATAGTAAAATATTTTTATCATTTCCTTACGTTATCACGCAACAATTATTATTATTATTGCCTAAAGTAAAACACAACTTCACAAGACTTGAGGCCATATCAACGCGCTAATATTCAATTCCTGTCGGTAAAATGTAGCCGAACCCTCAGCGACTGACCTTGATAATACCGTGGCCAGTGAGGGCATCCACCTTGAGGGGAACCTTGCAGCCCTCAGATCCCCCCCGCCCCAGCTTGCCGTAGTCCCCGTCGCCCCAGGACCACACGCAGTCGTCGTCGGTGATGCAGAGCGTCTGCGCGTCGCCGCTGCCGCAGGCCACGTCCACGACCCGGTGCCCCAGCAGGGCGTCTACCAGCCGAGGGCGCAGCTGGTCCTGAGGGCACGATGGTTCGTTGAACATTCCATTCAGTTATTACATTTGATTATTTCATTTGATTATACCATTTCATGATTCCATTTCAATCGTTAACATTTATCTGCTTCACGAAAATTTTATTTGCTTATTTCTGAATTCATTCTTACTTCGGGATCGCTCATTTATATTTATTTATCAGTTCGAAGCAATTTTTTATTACATTTCGATTGGTAGTTGCATTAAAGTTCGCTGCTAATACATCAATATAAATTTGAAAAAAATTACGAATGCTACTTCCTAATCTTTGGTTTTGTTCTTGATTGTGTTACCCGAAATTTTTTGCAAAATCGGGGTCTGTTAATGATAATTGGCTGTTATGAAGCTATCCTCTATGAAGCTGTATTTTCGGAGATATAGTTACAGGACGCTCAGGGTAGTGGAGTTCATATTTGAGTTGCTTAATTTTCATATAATTTACTTAATCATGAATAATTTACCTCCTCCATACAAATTTACCTATTGCTTCCATAGTCCCATCGTATTCTTCACTGTAAACTGTCTTTTAGTATAGATTCATACCGAAATTTCAAATTCAAATCATTTCCAACTTTTCTCTTCAAATCAGACGATTTCAAGACTGAAGCCACCATTTTTCAGCTCACGTAAGACGTTCATTAATGAAACTCGTATCTCTGGCCAGGCTCTGATTTGGTACAGCCATCGTATGAACTCGATCGGTAGTGTCTAGGCGTAGCAGTTTTACCGCGCCCCGACTCCCGAAATAAATTGTATTAGGCCCCACACTATTCCAGCTAATCTTTTATGATTCAAATTCTACAAAAATACTTGAGACTTCGAAAAACTATTCCTCCTAAGAAAAATGATCACCTTAAAGCCCCCATCTCTTAGCAGGCAGAACCTCTTTCCCCTCTCGCTCCCACACTGCCTCCTGGGTCTGCCCACTTCAGAGTCACCATGCCCCAGCCTGCCGTAGCGCCCCTTGCCCCAGGGTCTGCTCACCTCAGAGTCACCATGCCCCAGCCTGCCGTAGCGCCCCTTGCCCCTGGGTCTGCTCACCTCAGAGTCACCATGCCCCAGCCTGCCGTAGCGCCCCTTGCCCCTGGGTCTGCTCACCTCAGAGTCACCATGCCCCAGCCTGCCGTAGCGCCCCTTGCCCCTGGGTCTGCTCACCTCCGAGTCACCATGCCCCAGCCTGCCGTAGCGCCCCTTGCCCCTGGGTCTGCTCACCTCAGAGTCACCATGCCCCAGCCTGCCGTAGCGCCCCTTGCCCCTGGGTCTGCTCACCTCCGAGTCACCATGCCCCAGCCTGCCGTAGCGCCCCTTGCCCCTGGGTCTGCTCACCTC